>NW_027417437.1:0-71970 GCF_009905375.1 Apium graveolens
AAGGATGTCAAATGGGACGTATACGATGTTAAGATGTTAATTATACAAATGATTGTGGAAAGTGACTTATATAGGGTGCAAATGCTCTAATATGGTGAAAAGTGACTTACATGGTTAATTAGAACAAAATGTGAAACAAAATTGACTCGTATGAATGTGGCACTAAGAGGTGGTAAAAGGATTTCTAATTGCATGTACGTGATGTTAACATGTTAATTATACCAATATATGATGGCAAGTGACTCTTATATGGTGCAAAGTGACTCTAATATGGTGAGAAGTCACTTACATGGTTGATTAGAGCTAAAATGTGGCCCAAAATTGAATTGTAGGAAAGGGGTACCAAGAGGTGGTTAAAGAATGTCTAATTGCTTGTACATTATGTTAACATGTTATCTGTATCAATATATGGTGACAAGTGACTCTTATAGGGTGCAAAGTGACTCTATATGGTGAAAAGTGACTTACATGGTTGATTAGAGCCAAAATGTGGAACAAAATTAACTTGTATAAAAGTGGCATTAATAGGTGGTAAAAGGATATCAAATGCATGTATATGATGTTACATGTTAATGGTTGTATGTATGGTGGAAAGTGACTCTTATAGAGTGCAAAGTGACTCTAATGTGGTGAAAGTGACTTACATGGTTAATTAGAACAAAAATGTGGACCAAAATTGACTCGTATGAATGTGGCACTAAGAGGTGGTACAAGGATTTTTAATTGCATGTACATGATGCTAACATGTTAATTGTACCAATATATGATGGCAAGTGACTCTTATAAGGTGCAAAGTGACTCTAATATGGTGAGAAGTCACTTACATGGCTGATTAGAGCTAAAATGTGGCCCAAAATTGACTTGTAGGAAAGGGGTACCAAGAGGTCCTTAAAGGATGTCTAATTGCATGTACATGATGTTAACATGTTAATTGTATCAATATATGGTGACAAATGAATCTTATAGGGTGCAAAGTGACTCTAATATGGTGAAAAGTGAATTACATGGTTGATTAGAGCCAAAATATGGAACAAAATTAACTTGTATGAAAGTGACATTAATAGTTGGTAAAAGGATATCAAACTGGATGTATATGATGTTAACATGTTAATTGTTGTATGTATAGTGGAAAGTGACTTTTATAGGGTGCAAAGTGACTCTAATATGGTGAAAAGTTACTTACATGGTTGATTAGAACCAAAATGTGGAACAAAATTGACCTGTATGAAATTAAAACTAAGAGGTGGTAAAAGGATGTCAAATTGGATGTATATGATGTTAACATGTTAATTATACAAATAGATTGTGGAAAGTGACTCATATAGGGTGCAAAATGACTCTAATATGGTGAAAAGTGACTTACATGGTTAATTAGAACCAAAATGTGGACCAAAATTGACTTGTATGAATGTGGCACTAAGAGGTGGTAAAAGGATTTCTAATTGCATGTACATGATGTTAACATGTTAATTGTACCAATATCTGATGGCAAGTGACTCTTATAAGGTGCAAAGTGACTCTAATATGGTGAGAAGTCACTTACATGGTTGATTAGAGCTAAAATGTGGCCCAAGATTGACTTGTAGGAAAGGGGGTACCAAGAGGTGGTTAAAGGATGTCTAATTGCTTGTACATTATGTTAACATGTTAATCGTATCAATATATGGTGACAAGTGACTCTTATAGGGTGCAAAATGACTCTAATATGGTGAAAAGTGACTTACATGGTTGATTAGAGCCAAAATGTGGAACAAACTTAACTTGTATAAAAGTGGCATTAATAGGTGGTAAAAGGATATCAAATTGCATGTATATGATGTTAACATGTTAATTGTTGTATGTATGGTGGAAAGTGACTCTTATAGAGTGCAAAGTGACTCTAATATGGTGAAAAGTGACTTACATGGTTGATTAGAACCAAAATATGGAACAAAATTGACCTGTATGAAAAGTTGGATGTATATGATGTTAACATGTTAATTATACAAATAGATTGTGGAAAGTGACCCATATAGGGTGCACAATGACCCTAATATGGTGAAAAGTGACTTACACGGTTAATTAGAACCAAAATGTGGACCAAAATTGTCTTGTATGAATGTGGCACTAAGAGGTGGTAAAAGGATTTCTAATTGCATGTACATGATGTTAACATGTTAATTGTACCAATATATGATGGCAAGTCACTCTTATAAGGTGCAAAGTGACTCTAATATGGTGAGAAGTCACTTACATGATTGATTAGAGCCAAAATGTGGCCCAAAATTGACTTGTAGGAAAGGGGTACCAAGAGGTGGTTAAAGGATGTCTAATTGCATGTACATGATGTTATCATGTTAATTGTATCAATATATGGTGACAAGTGACTCTTATAGGGTGCAAAATGACTCTAATATGGTGAAAAGTGACTTACACGGTTGATTAGAGCCAAAATATGGAAAAAAATTAACTTGTATGAAAGTGGCATTAATAGGTGGTAAAATGATATCAAATTGGATGTATATGATGTTAACATGTTAATTGTTGTATGTATGGTGGAAAGTGACTCTTATAGGGTGTAAAGTGACTCTAAAATGTTAAAAAGTGACTTACATGGTTAATTAGAACCAAAATGTGGAACAAAATTGACCTGTATGAAATTGGAACTAAGAGGTGGTAAAAGGATGTCAAATTGAATGTATACGATGTTAACATGTTAATTATACAAATTGATTGTGGAAAGTGACTTATATAGGGTGCAAAATGACTCTAATATGGTGAAAAGTGACTTACATGGTTAATTAGAACCAAAATGTGGAACAAAATTGACTCGTATGAATGTGGCACTAAGAGGTGGTAAAAGGATTTCTAATTGCATGTACATGATGTTAACATGTTAATTGTACCAATATATGATGGCAAGTGACTCTTATATGGTGCAAAGTGACTCTAATATAGTGAGAAGTCACTTACATGGTTGATTAGAGCTAAAATGAGGCCCAAAATTGTCTTGTAGGAAAGGGGTACCAAGAGGTCCTTAAAGGATGTCTAATTGCATGTACATGATGTTAACATGTTAATTGTATCAATATATGGTGACAAGTGACTCTTGTAGGGTGCAAAGTGACTCTAATATGGTGAAAAGTGACTTACATGGTTGATTAGAGCCAAAATATGGAACAAAATTAACTTGTATGAAAGTGACATTAATAGTTGGTAAAAGGATATCAAACTGGATGTATATGATTTTAACATGTTAATTGTTGTATGTATAGTGGAAACTGACTCTTATAGGGTGCAAAGTGACTCTAAAATGGTGAAAAGTGACTTACATGGTTGATTAGAGCCAAAATGTGGAACAAACTTAACTTGTATAAAAGTGGCATTAATAGGTGGTAAAAGGATATCAAATTGCGTGTATATGATGTTAACATGTTAATTGTTGTATGTATGGTGGAAAGTGACTTTTATAGAGTGCAAAGTGACTCTAATACGGTGAAAAGTGACTTACATGGTTGATTAGAACCAAAATGTGGAACAAAATTGACCTGTATGAAAAATTGGATGTATATGATGTTAACATGTTAATTATACAAATAGATTGTCGAAAGTGACCCATATAGGGTGCACAATGACCCTAATATGGTGAAAAGTGACTTACATGGTTAATTAGAACCAAAATGTGGACCAAAATTGTCTTGTATGAATGTGGCACTAAGAGCTGGTAAAAGGATTTCTAATTGCATGTACATGATGTTAACATGTTAATTGTACCAATATATGATGGCAAGTCACTCTTATAAGGTGCAAAGTGACTCTAATATAGTGAGAAGTCACTTACATGATTGATTAGAGCCAAAATGTGGCCCAAAATTGATTTGTAGGAAAGGGGTACCAAGAGGTGGTTAAAGGATGTCTAATTGCATGTACATGATGTTATCATGTTAATTGTATCAATATATGGTGACAAGTAACTCTTATAGGGTGCAAAATGACTCTAATATGGTGAAAAGTGACTTACACGGTTGATTAGAGCCAAAATGTGGAACAAAATTAACTTGTATGAAAGTGGCATTAATAGGTGGTAAAATGATATCAAATTGGATGTATATGTTGTTAACATGTTAATTGTTGTATGTATGGTGGAAAGTGACTCTTATAGGGTGCAAAGTGAGTCTAAAATGGTGAAAAGTGACTTACATGGTTAATTAGAACCAAAATGTGGAACAACATTGACTCGTAAGAATGTGGCACTAAGAGGTGGTAAAAGGATTTCTAATTGCATGTACATGATGTTAACATGTTAATTGTACCAATATATGATGGCAAGTGACTCTTATATGGTGCAAAGTGACTCTAATATGGTGAGAAGTCACTTACATGGTTGATTAGAGCTAAAATGTGGCCCAAAATTGAATTTTAGGAAAGGGTTACCAAGAGGTGGTTAAAGGATGTCTAATTGCTTGTACATTATGTTAACATGTTAATTGTATCAATATATGGTGACAAGTGACTCTTATAGGGTACAAAGTGACTCTAATATGGTGAAAAGTGACTTACATGGTTGATTAGAGCCAAAATGTGGAACAAAATTAACTTGTATAAAAGTGGCATTAATAGGTGGCAAAAGGATATCAAATTGCATGTATATGATGTTAACATGTTAATTGTTGTATGTATGGTGGAAAGTGACTCTTATAGAGTGCAAAGTGACTCTAATGTGGTGAAAGTGACTTACATGGTTAATTAGAACCAAAATGTGGACCAAAATTGACTCGTATGAATGTGGCACTAAGAGGTGGTAAAAGGATTTCTAATTGCATGTACATGATGTTAACATGTTAATTGTACCAATATATGATGGCAAGTGACTCTTATAAGGTGCAAAGTGACTATAATATGGTGAGAAGTCACTTACATGGTTGATTAGAGCTAAAATGTGGCCCAAAATTGACTTGTAGGAAAGGGGTACCAAGAGGTCCTTAAAGGATGTCTAATTGCATGTACATGATGTTAACATGTTAATTATATTAATATATGGTGACAAGTGACTCTTATAGGGTGCAAAGTGACTCTAATATGGTGAAAAGTGACTTACATGGTTGATTAGAGCCAAAATATGGAACAAAATTAACTTGTATGAAAGTGACATTAATAGTTGGTAAAAGGATATCAAACTGGATGTATATGATGTTAACATGTTAATTGTTGTATGTATAGTGGAAAGTGACTCTTCTAGGGTGCAAAGTGACTCTAATATGGTGAAAAGTTACTTACATGGTTGACAAAATGTGGAACAAAATTGACCTGTATGAAATTAGAACTAAGAGGTGGTAAAAGGATGTCAAATTGGAAGTATATGATATTAACATGTTAATTATACAAATAGATTGTGGAAAGTGACTCATATAGGGTGCAAAATGATTCTAATATGGTGAAAAGTGACTTACATGGTTAATTAGAACCAAAATGTGGACCCAAATTGACTTGTATAAATGTGGCACTAAGAGGTGGTAAAAGGATTTCTAATTGCATGTACATGATGTTAACATGTTAATTGTACCAATATCTGATGGCAAGTGACTCTTATAAAGTGCAAAGTGACTCTAATATGGTGAGAAGTCACTTATATGGTTGATTAGAGCTAAAATGTGGCCCAAAATTGACTTGTAGGAAAGGGGTACCAAGAGGTCCTTAAAGGATGTCTAATTGCATGTACATGATGTTAACATGTTAATTGTATCAATATATGGTGACAAGTTACTCTTATAGGGTGCAAAGTGACTCTAATATGGTGAAAAGTGACTTACATGGTTGATTAGAGCCAAAATATGGAACAAAATTAACTTGTATGAAAGTGACATTAATAGTTGGTAAAAGGATATCAAACTGGATGTATATGATGTTAACATGTTAATTGTTGTATGTATAGTGGAAATTGACTCTTATAGGGTGCAAAGTGACTCTAATATGGTGAAAAGTTACTTACATGGTTGATTAGAACCAAAATGTGGAACAAAATTGACCTGTATGAAATTATAACTAAGAGGTGGTAAAAGGATGTCAAATTGGATGTATATGATGTTAACATGTTAATTATACAAATAGATTGTGGAAAGTGACTCATATAGGGTGCAAAATGACTCTAATATGGTGAAAAGTGACTTACATGGTTAATTAGAACCAAAATGTGGACCAAAATTGACTTGTATGAATGTGGCACTAAGAGGTGGTAAAAGGATTTCTAATTGCATGTACATGATGTTAACATGTTAATTGTACCAATATCTGATGGCAAGTGACTCTTATAAGGGGCAAAGTGACTCTAATATGGTGAGAAGTCACTTACATGGTTGATTAGAGCTAAAATGTGGCCCAAAATTGAATTGTAGGAAAGGGGTACCAAGAGGTGGTTAAAGTATGTCTAATTGCTTGTACATTATGTTAACATGTTAATTGTATCAATATATGGTGACAAGTGACTCTTATAGGGTGCAAAGTGACTCTAATATGGTGAAAATTGACTTACATGGTTGATTAGAGCCAAAATGTGGAACAAAATTAACTTGTATAAAAGTGGCATTAATAGGTGGTAAAAGGATATCAAATTGCATTTATATGATGTTAACATGTTAATTGTTGTATGTATGGTGGAAAGTGACTCTTATAGAGTGCAAAGTGACTCTAATGTGGTGAAAGTGACTTACATGGTTAATTAGAACCAAAATGTGGACCAAAATTGACTCGTATGAATGTGGCACTAAGAGGTGGTAAAAGGATTTTTAATTGCGTGTACATGATGTTAACATGTTAATTGTACCAATATATGATGGCAAGTGACTCTTATAAGGTGCAAAGTGACTCTAATATGGTGAGAAGTCAGTTACATGGTTGATTAGAGCTAAAATGAGGCCCAAAATTGACTTGTAGGAAGGGGTACCAAGAGGTCCTTAAAGGATGTCTAATTGCATGTACATGATGTTAACATGTTAATTGTATCAATATATGGTGACAAGTGACTCTTATAGGGTGCAAAGTGACTCTAACATGGTGAAAAGTGACTTACATGGTTGATTAGAGCCAAAATATGGAACAAAATTAACTTGTATGAAAGTGACATTAATAGTTGGTAAAAGGATATCAAACTGGATGTATATGATTTTAACATGTTAATTGTTTTATTTATAGTGGAAACTGACTCTGATAGGGTGCAAAGTGACTCTAATATGGTGAAAAGATACTTACATGGTTGATTAGAACCAAAATGTGGAACAAAATTGACCTGTATGAAATTAGAACTAAGAGGTGGTAAAAGGATGTCAAATTGGATGTATATGATGTTAACATGTTAATTATACAAGTAGATTGTGGAAAGTGACTCATATAGGGTGCAAAATGACTCTAATATGGTGAAAAGTGACTTACATGGTTAATTAGAACCAACATGTGGACCAAAATTGACTTGTATGAATGTGGCACTAAGAGGTGGTAAAAGGATTTCTAATTGCATGTACATGATGTTAACATGTTAATTGTACCAATATCTGATGGCAAGTGACTCTTATAAGGTGCAAAGTGACTCTAATATGGTGAGAAGTCACTTACATGGTTGATTAGAGCTAAAATGTGGCCCAAAATTGACTTGTAGGAAAGGGGTACCAAGAGGTGGTTAAAGGATGTCTAATTGCTTGTACATTATGTTAACATGTTAATTGTATCAATATATGGTGACAAGTGACTCTTATAGGGTGCAAAGTGACTTTAATATGGTGAAAAGTGACATACATGGTTGATTAGAGCCAAAATGTGGAACAAAATTAACTTGTATAAAAGTGGCATTAATAGGTGGTAAAAGGATATCAAATTGCATGTATATGACGTTAACATGTTAATTGTTGTATGTATGGTGGAAAGTGACTCTTATAGAGTGCAAAGTGACTCTAATACGGTGAAAAGTGACTTACATGGTTGATTAGAACCAAAATGTGGAACAAAATTGACATGTATGAAAAATTGGATGTATATGATGTTAACATGTTAATTATACAAATAGATTGTGGAAAGTGACCCATATAGGGTGCACAATGACCCTAATATGGTGAAAATTGACTTACATGGTTAATTAGAACCAAAATGTGGACCAAAATTGTCTTGTATGAATGTGGCACTCAGAGGTGGTAAAAGGATTTCTAATTGCATGTACATGATGTTAACATGTTAATTGTACCAATATATGATGGCAAGTCACTCTTATAAGGTGCAAAGTGACTCTAATATAGTGAGAAGTCACTTACATGATTGATTAGAGCCAAAATGTGGCCCAAAATTGACTTGTAGGAAAGGGGTACCAAGAGGTGGTTAAAGGATGTCTAATTGCATGTACATGATGTTATCATGTTAATTGTATCAATATATGGTGACAAGTGACTCTTATAGGGTGCAAAATGACTCTAATATGGTGAAAAGTGACTTACACGGTTGATTAGAGCCAAAATGTGGAACAAAATTAACTTGTATGAAAGTGGCATTAATAGGTGGTAAAATGATATCAAATTGGATGTATATGATGTTAACATGTTAATTGTTGTATGTATGGTGGAAAGTGACTCTTATATTGTGCAAAGTGACTCTAAAATGGTGAAAAGTGACTTACATGGTTAATTAGAACCAAAATGTTGAACAAAATTGACCTGTATGAAATTGGAACTAAGAGGTGGTAAAAGGATGTCAAATTGGATGTATACGATGTTAACATGTTAATTATTCAAATTGATTGTGGAAAGTGACTTATATAGGGTGCAAAATGACTCTAATATGGTGAAAAGTGACTTACATGGTTAATTAGAACCAAAATGTGGAACAACATTGACTCGTATGAATGTGGCACTAAGAGGTGGTAAAAGGATTTCTAATTGTATGTACATGATGTTAACATGTTAATTGTACCAATATATGATGGCAAGTGACTCTTATATGGTGCAAAGTGACTCTAATATGGTGAGAAGTCACTTACATGGTTGATTAGAGCTAAAATGTGGCCCAAAATTGAATTTTAGGAAAGGGGTACCAAGAGGTGGTTAAAGGATGTCTAATTGCTTGTACATTATGTTAACATGTTAATTGTATCAATATATGGTGACAAGTGACTCTTATAGGGTGCAAAGTGACTCTAATATGGTGAAAAGTGACTTACATGGTTGATTAGAGCCAAAATGTGGAACAAAATTAACTTGTATAAAAGTGGCATTAATAGGTGGCAAAAGGATATCAAATTGCATGTATATGATGTTAACATGTTAATTGTTGTATGTATGGTGGAAAGTGACTCTTATAGAGTGCAAAGTGACTCTAATGTGGTGAAAGTGACTTACATGGTTAATTAGAACCAAAATGTGGACCAAAATTGACTCGTATGAATGTGGCACTAAGAGGTGGTAAAAGGATTTCTAATTGCATGTACATGATGTTAACATGTTAATTGTACCAATATATGATGCAAGTGACTCTTATAAGGTGCAAAGTGACTCTAATATGGTGAGAAGTCACTTACATGGTTGATTAGAGCTAAAATGTGGCCCAAAATTGACTTGTAGGAAAGGGGTACCAAGAGGTCCTTAAAGGATGTCTAATTGCATGTACATGATGTTAACATGTTAATTATATCAATATATGGTGACAAGTGACTCTTATAGGGTGCAAAGTGACTCTAATATGGTGAAAAGTGACTTACATGGTTGATTAGAGCCAAAATATGGAACAAAATTAACTTGTATGAAAGTGACATTAATAGTTGGTAAAAGGATATCAAACTGGATGTATATGATGTTAACATGTTAATTGTTGTATGTATAGTGGAAAGTGACTCTTCTAGGGTGCAAAGTGACTCTAATATGGTGAAAAGTTACTTACATGGTTGATTAGAACCAAAATGTGGAACAAAATTGACCTGTATGAAATTAGAACTAAGACGTGGTAAAAGGATGTCAAATTGGATGTATATGATGTTAACATGTTAATTATACAAATAGATTGTGGAAAGTGACTCATATAGGGTGCAAAATGACTCTAATATGGTGAAAAGTGACTTACATGGTTAATTAGAACCAAAATGTGGACCCAAATTGACTTGTATAAATGTGGCACTAAGAGGTGGTAAAAGGATTTCTAAATGCATGTACATGATGTTAACATGTTAATTGTACCAATATCTGATGGCAAGTGACTCTTATAAGGTGCAAAGTGACTTTAATATGGTGAGAAGTCACTTATATGGTTGATTAGAGCTAAAATGTGGCCCAAAATTGACTTGTAGGAAAGGGGTACCAAGAGGTCCTTAAAGGATGTCTAATTGCATGTACATGATGTTAACATGTTAATTGTATCAATATATGGTGACAAGTGACTCTTATAGGGTGCAAAGTGACTCTAATACGGTGAAAAGTGACTTACATGGTTGATTAGAGCCAAAATATGGAACAAAATTAACTTATATGAAAGTGACATTAATAGTTGGTAAAAGGATATCAAACTGGATGTATATGATGTTAACATGTTAATTGTTGTATGTATAGTGGAAACTGACTCTTATAGGGTGCAAAGTGACTCTAATATGGTGAAAAGTTACTTACATGGTTGATTAGAACCAAAATGTGGAACAAAATTGACCTGTATGAAATTAGAACTAAGAGGTGGTAAAAGGATGTCAAATTGGATGTATATGATGTTAACATGTTAATTATACAAATAGATTGTAGAAAGTGACTCATATAGGGTGCAAAATGACTCTAATATGGTGAAAATTGACTGACTTGGTTAATTAGAACCAAAATGTGGACCAAAATTGACTTGTATGAATGTGGCACTAAGAGGTGGTAAAAGGATTTCTAATTGCATGTACATGATGTTAACATGTTAATTGTACCAATATCTGATGGCAAGTGACTCTTATAAGGTGCAAAGTGACTCTAATATGGTGAGAAGTCACTTACATGGTTGATTAGAGCTAAAATCTGGCCCAAGATTGACTTGTAGGAAAGGGGTACCAAGAGGTGGTTAAAGGATGTCTAATTGCTTGTACATTATGTTAACATGTTAATTGTATCAATATATGGTGACAAGTGACTCTTATAGGGTGTAAAGTGACTCTAATATGGTGAAAAGTGACTTACATTGTTGATTAGAGCCAAAATGTGGAACAAAATTAACTTGTATAAAAGTGGCATTAATAGGTGGTAAAAGGATATCAAATTGCAGGTATATGATGTTAACATGTTAATTGTTGTATGTATGGTGGAAAGTGACTCTAATGTGGTGAAAAGTGACTTACATGGTTGATTAGAACCAAAATGTGGAACAAAATTGACCTGTATGAAAGTGGAACTAAGAGGTGGTAAAAGGATGTCAAATTGGATCTATATGATATTAACATGTTAATTATACAAATAGATTGTGGAAAGTGACCCATATAGGGTGCAAAATGACCTAATATGGTGAAAAGTGACTTACATGGTTAATTAGAACCAAAATGTGGACCAAAATTGACTTGTATGAATGGGGCACTAAGAGGTGGTAAAAGGATTTCTAATTGCATGTACATGATGTTAACATGTTAATTGTACCAATATATGATGGCAAGTCACTCTTATAAGGTGCAAAGTGACTCTAATATGGTGAGAAGTCACTTACATGATTGATTAGAGCCAAAATGTGGCCCAAAATTGACTTGTAGGAAAGGGGTACCAAGAGGTGGTTAAAGGATGTCTAATTGCATGTACATGATGTTATCATGTTAATTGTATCAATATATGGTGACAAGTGACTCTTATAGGGTGCAAAATGACTCTAATATGGTGAAAAGTGACTTACATGGTTGATTAGAGGCAAATGTGGAACAAAATTAACTTGTATGAAAGTGGCATTAATAGGTGGTACAAGGATATCAAAATGGATGTATATGATGTTAACATGTTAATTGTTGTATGTATGGTGGAAAGTGATTCTTATAGGGTGCAAAGTGACTCTAAAATGGTGAAAAGTGACTTACATGGTTAATTAGAACCAAAATGTGGAACAAAATTGACCTGTATGAAATTGGAACTAAGAGGTGGTAAAAGGATGTCAAATTGGATGTATACGATGTTAACATGTTAATTATACAAATTGATTGTGGAAAGTGACTTATATAGGGTGCAAAATGACTCTAATATGGTGAAAAGTGACTTACATGGTTAATTAGAACCAAAATGTGGAACAAAATTGACTCGTATGAATGTGGCACTAAGAGGTGGTAAAAGGATTTCTAATTGCATGTACATGATGTTAATATGTTAATTGTACCAATATATGATGTCTAATCACTCTTATAAGATGCAAAGTGACTCTAATATGGTGAGAAGTCACTTACGTGATTGATTAGAGCCAAAATGTGGCCCTAAATTGACTTGTAGGAAAGGGGTACCAAGAGGTGGTTAAAGGATGTCTAATTGCATGTACATGATGTTATCATGTTAATTGTATCTATATATGGTGACAAGTGACTCTTATAGGGTGCAAAATGACTCTAATTTGGTGAAAAGTGACTTACATGGTTGATTAGAGCCAAAATGTGGAACAAAATTAACTTGTATGAAAGTGACATTAATAGGTGGTAAAAGGATATCAAATTGCATGTATATGATGTTAACATGTTAATTCTTGTATGTATGGTGGAAGGTGACTCTTATAGAGTGCAAAGTAACTCTAATATGGTGAAAAGTGACTTACATGGTTGATTAGAACCAAAATGTAGAACAAAATTGACCTGTATGAAAAATTGGATGTATATGATGTTAACATGTTAATTATACAAATAGATTGTGGAAAGTGACCCATATAGGGTTCACAATGACCCTAATATGGTGAAAAGTGACTTACATGGTTAATTAGAACTAAAATGTGGACCAAAATTGTCTTGTATGAATGTGGCACTAAGAGGTGGTAAAAGGATTTCTAATTGCATGTACATGATGTTAACATGTTAATTGTACCAATATATGATGGCAAGTCACTCTTATAAGGTGCAAAGTGACTCTAATATGGTGAGAAGTCACTTACATGATTGATTAGAGCTAAAATGTGGCCCAAAATTGAATTGTAGGAAAGGGGTACCAAGAGGTGGTTAAAGGATGTCTAATTGCTTGTACATTATGTTAACATGTTAATTGTATCAATATATGGTGACAAGTGACTCGTATAGGGTGTAAAGTGACTCTAATATGGTGAAAAGTGACTTACATTGTTGATTAGAGCCAAAATGTGGAACAAAATTAACTTGTATAAAAGTGGCATTAATAGGTGGTAAAAGGATATCAAATTGCAGGTATATGATGTTAACATGTTAATTGTTGTATGTATGGTGGAAAGTGACTCTAATGTGGTGAAAAGTGACTTACATGGTTGATTAGAACCAAAATGTGGAACAAAATTGACCTGTATGAAAGTGGAACTAAGAGGTGGTAAAAGGATGTCAAATTGGATCTATATGATATTAACATGTTAATTATACAAATAGATTGTGGAAAGTGACCCATATAGGGTGCAAAATGACCTAATATGGTGAAAAGTGACTTACATGGTTAATTAGAACCAAAATGTGGACCAAAATTGACTTGTATGAATGGGGCACTAAGAGGTGGTAAAAGGATTTCTAATTGCATGTACATGATGTTAACATGTTAATTGTACCAATATATGATGGCAAGTCACTCTTATAAGGTGCAAAGTGACTCTAATATGGTGAGAAGTCACTTACATGATTGATTAGAGCCAAAATGTGGCCCAAAATTGACTTGTAGGAAAGGGGTACCAAGAGGTGGTTAAAGGATGTCTAATTGCATGTACATGATGTTATCATGTTAATTGTATCAATATATGGTGACAAGTGACTCTTATAGGGTGCAAAATGACTCTAATATGGTGAAAAGTGACTTACATGGTTGATTAGAGGCAAAATGTGGAACAAAATTAACTTGTATGAAAGTGGCATTAATAGGTGGTACAAGGATATCAAAATGGATGTATATGATGTTAACATGTTAATTGTTGTATGTATGGTGGAAAGTGATTCTTATAGGGTGCAAAGTGACTCTAAAATGGTGAAAAGTGACTTACATGGTTAATTAGAACCAAAATGTGGAACAAAATTGACCTGTATGAAATTGGAACTAAGAGGTGGTAAAAGGATGTCAAATTGGATGTATACGATGTTAACATGTTAATTATACAAATTGATTGTGGAAAGTGACTTATATAGGGTGCAAAATGACTCTAATATGGTGAAAAGTGACTTACATGGTTAATTAGAACCAAAATGTGGAACAAAATTGACTCGTATGAATGTGGCACTAAGAGGTGGTAAAAGGATTTCTAATTGCATGTACATGATGTTAATATGTTAATTGTACCAATATATGATGTCTAATCACTCTTATAAGATGCAAAGTGACTCTAATATGGTGAGAAGTCACTTACGTGATTGATTAGAGCCAAAATGTGGCCCTAAATTGACTTGTAGGAAAGGGGTACCAAGAGGTGGTTAAAGGATGTCTAATTGCATGTACATGATGTTATCATGTTAATTGTATCTATATATGGTGACAAGTGACTCTTATAGGGTGCAAAATGACTCTAATTTGGTGAAAAGTGACTTACATGGTTGATTAGAGCCAAAATGTGGAACAAAATTAACTTGTATGAAAGTGACATTAATAGGTGGTAAAAGGATATCAAACTGGATATATATGATGTTAGCATGTTAATTGTTGTATGTATAGTGGAAAGTGACTCTTATAGGGTGCAAAGTGACTCTACTATGGTGAAAAGTGACTTACATGGTTGATTAGAACCAAAATGTGGAACAAAATTGACCTGTATGAAAGTGAACTAAGTATAACACCCTCCAAATCCGGGGTATAGATTTGGGGGAATTATTAACAACAATTACCAACTATACCTGCACAAGCGGAATATAAATATAATAATTACCCCGAACTATCACCACTCAGGATCTTTTAAGGTTTGAGTTTGGAAACAAGAATCATACACTACACTTTATTACAAACCCAACTAAATAAAACCTGTCTCAAGAACTCTCTTTATTACAAAACTTTATTCTATCTACAGTTTCACTACACAATCTTTTATTTAAACTACACAAGACTTTTATTCAACCCAACATTACTACTTATCCTGCTACACCTGATCTGGCAATTCAAAGCTCTCTTCGGGAATAGGCAGGAACACTCTTGGTGTAAGAGGGTCCCGCTGCTTGACTCGCTTCTTGACTATGCGGGTCCTGATGGGTTTCATTCTTTACCTTAACTGTAAAACAATAGGAGTAACAATAAAAAGGGATGAGCCAAAATTGCTCAACAAGCTGCAACAATATATATATTTATAAAGAGAGAGAAATAAATGAACCAAGAAGCTGCTGGTTTGAACAACCATCTGTATCTGTATATGATAATAATTTGTCAATACTGGTGAGTGCCAAATGAACAAGACTGGAACAAGAACCAACATATGCACTATAACCTGCTGATCAGTCAGAATATAGTGCGGATCTATACCCAACTACATAGACCCAACCAACATTAGGAGTACTCAGGCAACTATGGCCTATTAATTAATGGCCTGGGTAAAACCCAGCCCGTAAAGTAACCATCCAGTCCAAGGCTTAGCATCCGGAATATTCGGAATGCTATTGATATATCCCAACACCAGGATATACCAGACTATATGTAACAAGGGTAAAGGAATTGAAATATGAACAAGGAATTCAATAAATTGGGTAAATCAAGAATTGAAATGAAATGGAATAAGTGATAATAAATGGGTAACAGTGTATATGAACAATGATTATCAAAGAGAATTGATACGATAGAAAGGAATTATAAATCACTATTCTGAATTTAGAATAGGGGAAAAACTTGCCTTGCGCGTACTTAACCTGGTTTAACTCACTGCCTTCTGATCTTAGCTTGCTTTGTCTTGCTAACACTCAGTTGTTGATATTAGTATCAATAGATTCGTCTCTTCACAAGGATTGTATTGGTTACTCGAACGTTTTCAGTGGATTAGTAAATCTCTCAAAATCACAGTTTGATCTTCTCCCTTCTTCAAGAACACAAACTTCACCCACACTTTCTAATTTTTATTTTCTGATTTTTTTTTTTAACAATTAATTAATGAATAATTAATAATAAAACAGGTATTTATACTAATGAAAATAATACCCCTAAATAAAATTAAGGGTCTAATTCTACATCTAATAAAAATATTTGGCCCCAATTTTCATAATTTTTGGGTATTAATATTGAATTTTTAAATATCCAATAAATACAAAATAAATACTAAAAATTCCCAAAAATTGTGAAAAATACAAAAATACAAAGAAAAATGATATATAATAATTTCATGATCATATAAAAATAAAAATGTGATTTTTGTGGGGTTTTGGTACCCGAAGGGGTCCGGAAAAGTCGTTTTTCGCGAAAAAGGTCAATTGGTAAAACGTCTAGGGGTTCAGAATAGCGATACGGTATAGGGCATTTTTGGCAAAATAGGGCCAATGATTTTGTTTGAAATACGGGCTTTTAAAACATAGTTTTGAGCTGTACAGGTTTTGATATAATATATATAACTGACGATAAAACGTTCAATAACTATCCAAAACACGTCTGGATCAAAACAACCAACACATAACACATAGCAGTTAGGGTTCAACGACTTAACACATTTAATCACATAATAATACACATAATTTATTATTATTATAATATAATACAAGCGTAATTCCTCGGTCGTTACATTCTCCCCCCCTTAACAAGATTCTGTCCTCAGAATCTAATTATTCAAATAACTGAGGATACTTTTCTAGCATTTCACTTTCAAGCTCCCAGGTTGATTCTTCAACCACTGGGTTTCTCCATAAAACTCTCACTAATGACACAGACTTATTTCTTAATACCCTCTCTTGCCTATCTAGAATTCTTATTGGCTGTTCTACATATGACAAATCTGCCTGAAGTTCTACTGGTTCATACTCTATTACATGCCTTGTATCAGGATTATACCTCTTAAGCATAGATACATGAAATACGTTGTGAATGTGCTGCATATGGGGTGGTAGAGCTAACTCGTACGCAACCGTCCCAATTTTCTTCAAAATCTCAAATGGTCCAACGTATCGTGGCTTCAATTTCCCTTTATTGCCAAATCTGGTCAATCCTTTCCATGGCGATATTTTGAGCAATACGTGTTCTCCTTCCTGATAGTCCATATCCTTCCTGGCTTGGTTTGCATATTTGCTTTGTCTGTTTTGTGCTGCCTCGATTCGTTTTCGAATAAGATCAATCTTTTCTTTTGTCTGCTGAATTAATTCTGGACCCAAAATCTTGCGTTTTCCAACTTCATCCCAGTGCACGGGTGATCTGCATTTCCTCCCATATAATGCTTCATACGGTGGCATTCCAATACTGGCGTGATAGCTATTATTATAAGAAAATTCCACTAGGGGTAAATGTTCATCCCAACTGCCTTCAAAATCGATCGCACAAACTCGTAGCATGTCTTCAATCGTTTGAATTGTCCTTTCACTTTGGCCGTCAGTTTGCGGATGATAAGCTGTACTCATATTCAACTTCGTTCCTAAACATTCTTGGAATTGTCTCCAAAATCTTGAATTGAAACGAGGATCTCGATCCGATACAATTGATACTGGTACTCCATGACGCATCACAATTTCTTTGAGATACATGTGCACTAATTTGTCGAGCGAAAATCTTTCATTAATTGGTAGAAAATGTGCCGACTTCGTAAGTCTGTCAATGATTACCCATATCGCATCATGATTTGCCCTAGTCCTCGGTAGTCCTACCACAAAATCCATCGCTAGATGTTCCCATTTCCATTCTGGAATGTCTAATGGTTGCAATAATACACTCGGACGTTGGTGTTCTGCTTTAACTCGCTGGCATGTGTAGCATTTACTCACCCATTCTGCTATCTCCTTCTTCATATTCGGCCACCAAAAGTTTTTCTTCAAATCGCGATACATTTTCGTGCTTCCTGGATGAATGGAATACTTCGAATTGTGCGCATCTCGCATAATTTCTTCTTTTAATTCTGTCACGTTAGGGATCCAGATTCTTGACACAAAACGTAAAATTCCTTCATTATCTTTCTGAGTTGTAATCTCTTCTCCTGTTAAGCTGTCGTCTTGACTCATCACTTCTTCTTGACAACGGCGAATCTTTTCCAGCAATTCTGGTTGGAAAGTCATAGCGTAGATAGTTTCTGCAGATTCATTAGGAATACGAATTTCGATTTCCAATTTGTCGAATTCCCTGGCCAATTCTTCGCATGAAGTCAACCGATTCAATCTTTCTTTTCTGCTTAGCGCATCTGCTACAACATTTGCTTTTCCTGGATGATAACTGATTGTAACATCGTAATCTTTAATCAATTCCAGCCATCGACGTTGTCGCATGTTTAGTTCCTTTTGCGTGAAGATATACTTCAGACTTTTATGATCCGTGTAGATTTCACATTTTTCACCGTACAGATAATGTCTCCAAAGCTTCAATGCAAATACAATTGCTGCCAATTCCAGATCATGCGTAGGATATTTCTGTTCATGAGGTTTAAGTTGTCTCGACGCATATGCAATGACGTTACCATGTTGCATCAACACACATCCTAAACCACGATATGAAGCGTCACTGTAGATAACAAAATTTCCTTGCTCGTCTGGCAGTACTAATACTGGTGCTGTCACCAACCGATTCTTCAACTCTTGAAAACTTTCTTCACACTTACTATTCCATTCGAACTTTTCACTTTGTCGAGTTAACTTGGTCAGCGGTGTAGCTATCTTTGCAAAATCTTTGACAAATCTTCGATAATATCCTGCCAAACCTAAAAAAACTTCGAACCTCTGTCGGCGTCTTTGGTCTTTCCCAATTCAACACAGCTTCAATCTTTGTTGGATCAACTTGAATGCCTTCTCTGCTGATGATGTGCCCTAGAAACTGCACTTCTTTCAACCAAAATTCGCATTTGGAAAATTTTGCATAAAGCTGCTCCTTTTGTAATATCTCCAATGTCGTTCTTAAATGCGCTGCATGCTCTTCTTCCGTCTTTGAATAGATCAAGATGTCATCAATAAATATAATGATAAACTTATCCAAATACTTCTTGAATATTCGATTCATCAAATCCATAAACGCTGCAGGTGCATTCGTCAGTCCAAAAGCCATCACAAGAAATTCATAGTGTCCGTACCTTGTTGTAAACGCTGTCTTTGGAATATCTTCGGCCTTGATCTTTAACTGATGATAGCCTGATCGTAAGTCGATTTTCGAAAACCATGCTGCTCCTTTTAGTTGATCAAATAAATCATCAATGCGAGGTAAAGGATATTTATTCTTGATAGTTAACTTGTTCAGCTCACGATAATCAATACACAGTCGCATACTACCATCCTTCTTTTTCACGAACAATACTGGCGCACCCCATGGGGATACACTTGGCCTTATAATTCCTTTGTCAAGAAGTTCTTGCAACTGCTTTGCTAATTCCCTCATTTCAACAGGTGCCATTCGATATGGAGTTTTCGAAATTGGTTCAGTCCCTGGCGTCAAGTCAATAGTAAACTCGATTTCTCGATTTGGTGGAAGTCCTGGTAATTCGTCCGGAAAAACATCAAGAAATTCACAAACTACAGGAATATCTTCAATCTTCAAATTTCCCTTATCAACATCTCGTACATAGGCTAAATAAGCTTGACATCCTTGACGTAGCAATCTTCTCGTCTGCATTATTGATAGGAATTTCTGCTTTTGCTTCTCACCTTTAAATATTACCGTTTCATTTTCTTCAGTTTGCAATTTCACTCTCTTATTCGCACAGTCAATTTGAGCATTATTACTAGACAGCCAATCCATTCCTAAAATAATATCAAACTCCCCTAACCTAAAAGGTATCAAATCAACTGAAAAATGACATCTCCCTATCTCAATATCACAGCTCGGACATACTCGATCTACTGCAACCTGATCATTATTCGCTAATTTTATGACTAACACTTCATCCAACCACTGAATCTCACAATCTATCTTAGAGATAAAAGCTTCAGAAATAAAAGATCTAGTAGCTCCTGAATCAATCAATACCAAAGCATTTACGGAATTTACAGGAAGTGTACCTGCAACCACATTCGGACTCTGTACCGCTTCCTTCATTGACATGTTGAAAGTCCTTGCTCTGGGCTGATTTTGCTGTGGTAGTGGAGGTGGAGGTAATGCTAAAATTCTTGGAATACTGGCAGCCATTGCAATTCCTCTGCAGTCTTTGGCGATATGTCCTTTTCTCCCACATTGGAAACAAGTAACTTCTGCCTTTCCCATTGGACATTCTCCAGAATAGTGTCCCCTTTGCTTGCACTTGAAACACGTAACATTTAGCTTGTTGCAAACTCCTGTATGCTTTCTACCACACGTTCTGCAATCAGGTATAGGCGGTCGGATAAGTCTCTGCTGAATTGGGGCTGGAAGTCGATTTCCCATCCTCTGATTGTTCTGCTCTGGCCTTTTGAAATTTACTTTTCCCCGAGCTTGAAATCCCGGCCTTTTGTTGAAACGATTCTGAAAATTCCCTGGTCCTTTCTCTTTCTGAGCTGCTTCGCTTTCTCCTTCAATAATCATAGCCTTCTGAACAACAGCCATATAAGTTGTCAATTCAAACACAGCTACCCTGCTACGAATCCATGGTTTCAGTCCTTGCTGAGTAAACTTGGTTTCATAATCCGCAACCGATAAGTTGTCTTGTTTCAGCTCCAGGAACTTGATCTCCATCCGATTCTTCATAAAACGAGGAAAATATTTTTCCAAGAAAAGATCAGTGAATCTGTTCCAGGTCACCACACCTTCTTCCAAAGCTTTCTTTGATTCCCACCAGTAATTAGCTTCGCCTTTTAGAAAATAGCTAGCGAAATCTGTCTTCTGCTCTTCCTCAACCTTTACTAACGAAAAAGCCTTTTCCATCTCTTTCAGCCAAGCTCTCGCTTTTGTAGGATCTGTGGAACCCATAAACTCCGGTGGCTTCACCGACTGAAATTGCTTGAAAGTTATCGTAGGTGCTGCTGGTGGTATTTGATGTCCTGGATGAGCGGCTTGCTGTAACATCTGTTGCTGGAACTGCTGTTGTTGCTGCTGCATTTGTTGTTGCATCATCAACATCTGCTGTTGCATGAGATTAAACATCTGATCCATCTGTTTATTATTGTTTTGGCCATCGGTGTTTCCATTCGATGAGTCGGGCTGCGCTTTTCTCTTAGGTGCCATTTTTCTGGTAAATAAATAATGGATCTTATTTAATAACAGTATATTAAACATATATTAAAACAGTCGATTCGAGAAAATAAAATAACTTATTAAATAACTGAATAAATAAAACAGTATGATATGTTTAATTTTTTTTTTTTTTACAACCTGATCGTGAATAAAACTACATTTGTAAATATGCAATGGTACTGAAATAAATGTAAATGCTTAAATGACTAGAAATAAAATAAAGAAAACGTGCAAAAGATTATCTCATATATATATATAAGTAGAACACCAGCTACAGGTGTCAGTGCTTGATACAAAAACCTATGATATCACAGTCGTACTGCTACTACTATCAGTCAGAGTCAGTAGCTACACTCATACAAACTAGTCATACAATACTATGCTGTCTCTATCTACAAAATATACATAATACAACACTCATTGATCTACTGGTCTCAAAATCTTGGTGGTACGTGGCTCAACTCCTCCTGCACTGCCTCTAGCACTGCCTCGGTAAGTCCCAATGCTCTGCGATATGCTGTCTCCGCACTAAGATCCTGCTGTCTCAAATCAGTAAGCTGCTGCGAACTAACCCGGTGAATATGATGTAGTCTCTCTCTCAGTATATAATCCGGTCGTAATGCTCTGACAGGACCATCCGTCTGTGTCTCATACAATCCAAGGATCTCCCTACACTGGTTCTGCCATCTAATCCTCTCATCCCTCTCTGCCTGAAAGCGCTGGTAAGTCACGGTATGATGCTCATGAAGATCAGTGCTGGAACCTCGAGAAGGTAATGGTCCATCTACCACGATCTCATCCATAAACTCTGGCTGAGGAAACTGATAAACTCCTGGAACAGGTGCATAAATGGCTAATGGGGCAGGAAATAAGACAGGCTGCTCCATAGGCGCATACACGGGCGGCTCTGCCTCTGGCTCCATCGGTGGCATCTCTGGAATCTCGACTGGTGGCATATGAATCTGAGGCTCTACATCCTCCCCCTGCGGAAGATCAACCATATCAGGAATATCAAACATCGGAAACTCTAATGGTGGAATATCTGGTATTTCTGGCTCAACGTATGGAAAATAATCTGCAAAACCTGGTACCTCCGGGAAAAGTGGTATCTCTGGTGCTGGCTCAGGTGGCAATGGAGGTAAAACCTGCTCTGACACTGGGGCTACTACCGGTACATCCACTGGATCTGTCTCGGTCCTCTCCGTAGACGATGATAAAGAAGCCATCTAATATACATGAAAATAATAACACAAAAACAATCAAATCACAATCCTATAACTCATAACTTCTAATCACATAGACAAACAGTCCTAACACTCTCACTATCATCCTATCTTATTTTCCTATCTTATCTTAACCCTAACATTCTTGTTTTCCAAGGTCAATCCTAAGCTCTGATGCCAACTATATCACCCTCCAAATCCGGGGTATAGATTTGGGGGCATTATTAACAACAATTACCAACTATACCTGCACAAGCGGAATATAAATATAATAATTACCCCGAACTATCACCACTCAGGATCTTTTAAGGTTTGAGTTTGGAAACAAGAATCATACACTACACTTTATTACAAACCCAACTAAATAAAACCTGTCTCAAGAACTCTCTTTATTACAAAACTTTATTCTATCTACAGTTTCACTACACAATCTTTTATTCAAACTACACAAGACTTTTATTCAACCCAACATTACTACTTATCCTGCTACACCTGATCTGGCAATTCAAAGCTCTCTTCGGGAATAGGCAGGAACACTCTTGGTATAAGAGGGTCCCGCTGCTTGACTCGCTTCTTGACTATGCGGGTCCTGATGGGTTTCATTCTTTACCTTAACTGTAAAACAATAGGAGTAACAATAAAAAGGGATGAGCCAAAATTGCTCAACAAGCTGCAACAATATATATATTTATAAAGAGAGAGAAATAAATGAACCAAGAAGCTGCTGGTTTGAACAACCATCTGTATCTGTATATGATAATAATTTGTCAATACTGGTGAGTGCCAAATGAACAAGACTGGAACAAGAACCAACATATGCACTATAACCTGCTGATCAGTCAGAATATAGTGCGGATCTATACCCAACTGCATAGACCCAACCAACATTAGGAGTACTCAGGCAACTATGGCCTATTAATTAATGGCCTGGGTAAAACCCAGCCCGTAAAGTAACCATCCAGTCCAAGGCTTAGCATCCGGAATATTCGGAATGCTATTGATATATCCCAACACCAGGATATACCAGACTATATGTAACAAGGGTAAAGGAATTGAAATATGAACAAGGAATTCAATAAATTGGGTAAATCAAGAATTGAAATGAAATGGAATAAGTGATAATAAATGGGTAACAGTGTATATGAACAATGATTATCAAAGAGAATTGATACGATAGAAAGGAATTATAAATCACTATTCTGAATTTAGAATAGGGGAAAAACTTGCCTTGCGCGTACTTAACCTGGTTTAACTCACTGCCTTCTGATCTTAGCTTGCTTTGTCTTGCTAACACTCAGTTGTTGATATTAGTATCAATAGATTCGTCTCTTCACAAGGATTGTATTGGTTACTCGAACGTTTTCAGTGGATTAGTAAATCTCTCAAAATCACAGTTTGATCTTCTCCCTTCTTCAAGAACACAAACTTCACCCACACTTTCTAATTTTTATTTTCTGATTTTTTTTTTAACAATTAATTAATGAATAATTAATAATAAAACAGGTATTTATACTAATGAAAATAATACCCCTAAATAAAATTAAGGGTCTAATTCTACATCTAATAAAAATATTTGGCCCCAATTTTCATAATTTTTGGGTATTAATATTGAATTTTTAAATATCCAATAAATACAAAATAAATACTAAAAATTCCCAAAAATTGTGAAAAATACAAAAATACAAAGAAAAATGATATATAATAATTTCATGATCATATAAAAATAAAAATGTGATTTTTGTGGGGTTTTTGGTACCCGAAGGGGTCCGGAAAAGTCGTTTTTCGCGAAAAAGGTCAATTGGTAAAACGTCTAGGGGTTCAGAATAGCGATACGGTATAGGGCATTTTTGGCAAAATAGGGCCAATGATTTTGTTTGAAATACGGGCTTTTAAAACATAGTTTTGAGCTGTACAGGTTTTGATATAATATATATAACTGACGATAAAACGTTCAATAACTATCCAAAACACGTCTGGATCAAAACAACCAACACATAACACATAGCAGTTAGGGTTCAACGACTTAACACATTTAATCACATAATAATACACATAATTTATTATTATTATAATATAATACAAGCGTAATTCCTCGGTCGTTACATTCTCCCCCCCTTAACAAGATTCTGTCCTCAGAATCTAATTATTCAAATAACTGAGGATACTTTTCTAGCATTTCACTTTCAAGCTCCCAGGTTGATTCTTCAACCACTGGGTTTCTCCATAAAACTCTCACTAATGACACAGACTTATTTCTTAATACCCTCTCTTGCCTATCTAGAATTCTTATTGGCTGTTCTACATATGACAAATCTGCCTGAAGTTCTACTGGTTCATACTCTATTACATGCCTTGTATCAGGATTATACCTCTTAAGCATAGATACATGAAATACGTTGTGAATGTGCTGCATATGGGGTGGTAGAGCTAACTCGTACGCAACCGTCCCAATTTTCTTCAAAATCTCAAATGGTCCAACGTATCGTGGCTTCAATTTCCCTTTATTGCCAAATCTGGTCAATCCTTTCCATGGCGATATTTTGAGCAATACGTGTTCTCCTTCCTGATAGTCCATATCCTTCCTGGCTTGGTTTGCATATTTGCTTTGTCTGTTTTGTGCTGCCTCGATTCGTTTTCGAATAAGATCAATCTTTTCTTTTGTCTGCTGAATTAATTCTGGACCCAAAATCTTGCATTTTCCAACTTCATCCCAGTGCACGGGTGATCTGCATTTCCTCCCATATAATGCTTCATACGGTGGCATTCCAATACTGGCGTGATAGCTATTATTATAGGGTGCAAAGTGACTCTAAAATGGTGAAAAGTGACTTACATGGATAATTAGAACCAAAATGTGGAACAAAATTGACCAGTATGAAATTGGAACTAAGAGGTGGTAAAAGGATGTCAAATTGGATGCATACGATGTTAACATGTTAATTATACAAATAGATTGTGGAAAGTGACTTATATAGGGTGCAAAATGACTCTAATATGGTGAAAAGTGACTTATATGGTTAATTAGAACCAAAATGTGGAACAAAATTGACTCGTATGAATGTGGCACTAAGAGGTGGTAAAAGGATATCTAATTGCATGTACATGATGTTAACATGTTAATTGTACCAATATATGATGGCAAGTGACTCTTATATGGTGCAAAGTGACTCTAATATGGTGAGAAGTCACTTACATGGTTGATTAGAGCTAAAATGTGGCCCAAAATTGACTTGTAGGAAAGCGGCACCAAGAGGTGGTTAAAGGATGTCTAATTGCTTGTACATTATGTTAACATATTAATTGTATCAATATATGGTGACAAGTGACTCTTATAGGGTGTAAAGTGACTCTAATATAGTGAAAAGTGACTTACATGGTTGATTAGAGCCAAAATGTGGAACAAAATTAACTAGTATGAATGTGGCACTAAGAGGTGGTAAAAGGATTTCTAATTACATGTACATGATGTTAATATGTTAATTGTACCAATATATGATGGCACGTGACTCTTATAAGGTGCAAAGTGACTCTAATATGGTGAGAAGTCACTTACATGGTTGATTAGAGCTAAAATGTGGCCCAAAATTGAATTTTAGAAAAGGGGTACCAAGATGTGCTTAAAGGATGTCTAATTGCATGTACATGATGTTAACATGTTAATTGTATCAATATATGGTGACAAGTGACTCTTATAGGGTGCGAAGTGACTCTAATATGGTGAAAAGTGACTTACATGATTGATTAGAGCCAAAATATGGAACAAAATTAACATTATGAAAGTGGCATTAATAGGTGGTAAAAGGATATCAAACTGGATGTATATGATGTTAGCATGTTAATTGTTGTATGTATAGTGGAAAGTAACTCTTATAGGGTGCAAAGTGACTCTAATATGGTGAAAAGTGACTTACATGGTTGATTAGAACCAAAATGTGGAACAAAATTGACCTGTATGAAAGTGGAACTAAGAGGTGGTAAAAGGATGTCAAATTGGATGTTTATGATGTTAACATGTTAATTATACAAATAGATTGTGGGCAGTGACCCATATAGGGTGCAAAATGCCCCTAATATGGTGAAAAGTGACTTACATGGTTAATTAGAACCAAAATATGGACCAAAATTGACTTGTATGAATGTGGCACTAGGAGGTGGTAAAAGGATTTCTAATTGCATGTACATGATGTTAACATGTTAATTGTACCAATATATGATGGCAAGTCACTCTTATAAGGTGCAAAGTGACTCTAATATGGTGAGAAGTCACTTACATGATTGATTAGAGCCAAAATGTGGCCCAAAATTGACTTGTAGGAAAGGGGTACCAAGAGGTGGTTAAAGGATGTCTAATTGCATGTACATGTTGTTATCATGTTAATTGTATCAATATATGGTGACAAGTGACTCTTATAGGGTGCAAAATGACTCTAATATGGTGAAAAGTGACTTACATGGTTGATTAGAGCCAAAATGTGGAACAAAGTTAACTTGTATGAAAGTGGCATTAATAAGTGGTAAAAGGATATCAAATTGGATGTATATGATGTTAACATGTTAATTGTTGTATGTATGGTGGAAAGTGACTCTTATAGGGTGCAAAGTGACTCTAAAATGGTGAAAAGTGACTTACATAGTTAATTAGAACCAAAATGTGGAACAAAATTGACCAGTATGAAATTGGAACTAAGAGGTGGTAAAAGGATGTCAAATTGGATGCATACGATGTTAACATGTTAATTATACAAATAGATTGTGGAAAGTGACTTATATAGGGTGCAAAATGACTCTAATATGGTGAAAAGTGACTTATATGGTTAATTAGAACCAAAATGTGGAACAAAATTGACTCGTATGAATGTGGCACTAAGAGGTGGTAAAAGGATTTCTAATTGCATGTACATGATGTTAACATGTTAATTGTACCAATATATGATGGCAAGTGACTCTTATATGGTGCAAAGTGACTCTAATATGGTGAGAAGTCACTTACATGGTTGATTAGAGCTAAAATGTGGTCCAAAATTGACTTGTAGAAAAGGGGTACCAAGAGGTGGTTAAAGGATGTCTAATTGCTTGTACATTATGTTAACATGTTAATTGTATCAATATATGGTGACAAGTGACTCTTATAGGGTGCAAAGTGACTCTACTATGGTGAAAAGTGACTTACATGGTTGATTAGAGCCAAAATGTGGAACAAAATTAACTAGTATAAATGTCGCACTAAGAGGTGGTAAAAGGATTTCTAATTACATGTACATGATGTTAATAGATTAATTGTACCAATATATGATGGCAAGTGACTCTTATAAGGTGCAAAGTGACTCTAATATGGTGAGAAGTCACTTACACGGTTGATTAGAGCTAAAATGTGGCCCAAAATTCACTTTTAGGAAAGGGGTACCAAGATGTGCTTAAAGGATGTCTAATTGCATGTACATGATGTTAACATGTTAATTGTATCAATATATGGTGACAAGTGACTCTTATAGGGTCCAAAGTGACTCTAATATGGTGAAAAGTGACTTACATGATTGATTAGAGCCAAAATATGGAACAAAATTAACTTGTATGAAAGTGGCATTAATAGGTGGTAAAAGGATATCAAACTGGATTTATATGATGTTAGCATGTTAATTGTTGTATGTATAGTGGAAAGTGACTCTTATAGGGTGCAAAGTGACTCTAATATGGTGAAAAGTGACTTACATGGTTGATTAGAACCAAAATGTAGAACAAAATTGACCTGTATGAAAGTGGAACTAAGAGGTGGTAAAAGGATGTCAAATTGGATGTATATGATGTTAACATGTTAATTATACAAATAGATTGTGGAAAGTGACCCATATAGGGTGCAAAATGACCCTAATATGGTGAAAAGTGACTTACATGGTTAATTAGAACCAAAATATGGACCAAAATTGACTTGTATGAATGTGGCACTAGCAGGTGGTAAAAGGATTTCTAATTGCATGTACATGATGTTAACATGTTAATTGTACCAATATATGATGGCAAGTCACTCTTATAAGGTGCAAAGTGACTCTAATATGGTGAGAAGTCACTTACATGATTGATTAGAGCCAAAATGTGGCCCAAAATTGACTTGTAGGAAAGGGGTACCAAGAGGTGGTTAAAGGATGTCTAATTGCATGTACATGATGTTATCATGTTAATTGTATCAATATATGGTGACAAGTGACTCTTATAGGGTGCAAAATGACTCTAATATGGTGAAAAGTGACTTACATGGTTGATTAGAGCCAAAATGTGGAACAAAATTAACTTGTATTAAAGTGGCATTAATAGGTGGTAAAAGGATATCAAATTGGATGTATATGATGTTAACATGTTAATTGTTGTATGTATGGTGGAAAGAGACTCTTATAGGGTGCAAAGTGACTCTAAAATGGTGAAAAGTGACTTACATGGTTAATTAGAACCAAAATGTGGAACAAAATTTACCTGTATGAATTTGGAACTAAGAGGTGGTAAAAGGATGTCAAATTGGATGCATACGATGCTAACATGTTAATTATACAAATAGATTGTGGAAAGTGACTTATATAGGGTACAAAATGACTCTAATATGGTGAAAAGTGACTTATATGGTTAATTAGAACCAAAATGTGGAACAAAATTGATTCGTATGAATGTGGCACTAAGAGGTAGTAAAAGGATTTCTAATTGCATGTACATGATGTTAACATGTTAAATATACTAATATATGATGGCAAGTGACTCTTATAAGGTGCAAAGTGACTCTAATATGGTGAAAAGTGACTTACATGTTTGATTAGAGCCAAAATGTGGAACAAAATTAACTTGTATGAAAGTAGAATTAATAGGTGGTAAAACGATTTCAAATTGGATGTATATGATGTTAACATGTTAATTGTTGTATATATGGTGGAAAGTGACTCTTATAGGGTGCAAAGTAACTCTAAAATGGTGAAAAGTGACTTACATGGTTGATTAGAACCAAAATGTGGAACAAAATTGACCTGAATGAAGTGTTAACATCATGTACATGCACCGTATAGATTGTAAAAAGATGTCAAATTGGATGTATATGATTTTAACATGTTAATTATACAAATAGATTGTGTAAAATTGACTCATATACGGTGCAAAATGACTCTAATATGGTGAAAGTGACTTACATGGTTAATTAGAACCAAAATGTGGACCAAAATTGACTCGTATGAATGTGGCACTAAGAGGTGGTAAAAGGATTTCTAATTGCATGTACATGATGTTAACATGTTAATTGTACCAATATATGATGGCAAGTGACTCTTATAAGGTGCAAAGTGACTCTAATATGGTGAGAAGTCACTTACATGGTTGATTAGAGCTAAAATGTGGCCCAAAATTGACCTGTATGAAATTGGAACTAAGAGGTGGTAAAAGGATGTCAAATTGGATGTATACGATGTTAACATGTTAATTATACAAATAGATTGTGGAAAGTGACTGATATATGGTGCAAAATGACTCTAATATGGTGAAAAGTGACTTACATGGTTAATTAGAACCAAAATGTGGACCAAAATTGACTTGTATGAATGTGGCACTAAGAGGTGGTAAAAGGATTTCTAATTGCATGTACATGATGTTAACATGTTAATTGTACCAATATCTGATGGCAAGTGACTCTTATAAGGTGCAAAGTGACTCTAATATGGTGAGAAGTCACTTACATGGTTGATTAGAGCTAAAATGTGGCCCAAAATTGACTTTTAGGAAAGGGGTACCAATATGTGCTTAAAGGATATCTAATTGCATGTACATGATGTTAACATGTTAATTGTATCAATATATGGTGACAAGTGACTCTTATAGGGTGCAAAGTGACTCTAATATGGTGAAAAGTGACTTACATGACTGATTAGATCCAAAATATGGAACAAAATTAACTTGTATGAAAGTGGCATTAATAGGTGGTAAAAGGATATCAAACCGGATGTATATGATGTTAGCATGTTAATTGTTGTATGTATAGTGCAAAGTGACTCTAATATGGTGAAAAGTGACTTACATGACTGATTAGAGCCAAAATGTGGAACAAAATTAAATTGTATAAAAGTGGCATTAATAGGTGGTAAAAGGATATCAAATTGCATGTATATGATGTTAACAAGTTAATTGTTGTATGTATGGTGGAAAGTGACTCTTATAGAGTGCAAAGTGACTCTAATATGGTGAAAAGTGACTTACATGGTTGATCAGAACCAAAATGTGGAACAAAATTGACCTGTATGAAAGTGGAACTAAGAGAAGTGGTAAAAGGTTGTCAAATTGGATGTATATGATGTTGACATGTTAATTATACAAATAGATTGTGGAAAGTGACCCATATAGGGTGCACAATGACCCTAATATGGTGAAAAGTGACTTACATGGTTAATTAGAACCAAAATGTGGACCAAAATTGACTTGTATGAATGTGGCACTAAGAGGTGGTAAAAGGATTTCAAATTGCATGTACATGATGTTAACATGTTAATTGTACCAATATATGATGGCAAGTCACTCTTATAAGATGCACAGTGACTCTAATATGGTGAGAAATCACTTACCTGATTGATTAGAGCCAAAATGTGGCCCAAAATTGACTTGTAGGAAAGGGGTACGAAGAGGTGGTTAAAGGATGTCTAATTGCATGTACATGATGTTATCATGTTAATTGTATCAATATATGGTGACAAGTGACTCTTATAGGGTGCAAAATGACTCTAATATGGTGAAAAGTGACTTACATGGTTGATTAGAGCCAAAATGTGGAACAAAATTAACTTGTATGAAAGTGGCATTAATAGGTGGTAAAAGGATATCAAATTGGATGTATATGATGTTAACATGTTAATTGTTGTATGTATGGTGGAAAGTGACTCTTATAGGGTGCAAAGTGACTCTAAAATGGTGAAAAGTGACTTACATGGTTAATTAGAACCAAAATGTGGAACAAAATTGACCTGTATGAAATTGGAACTAAGAGGTGGTAAAAGGATGTCAAATTGGATGCATACGATGTTAACATGTTAATTATACAAATAGATTGTGGAAAGTGACTTATATAGGGTGCAAAATGACTCTAATATTGTGAAAAGTGACTTATATGGTTAATTAGAACCAAAATGTGGAACAAAATTGACTCGTATGAATGTGGCACTAAGAGGTGGTAAAAGGATTTCTAATTGCATGTACATGATGTTAACATATTAATTGTACCAATATATGATGGCAAGTGACTTTTATATGGTGCAAAGTGACTCTAATATGGTGAGAAGTCACTTACATGGTTGATTAGTGCTAAAATGTGGTCCAAAATTGACTTGTAGGAAAGGGGTACCAAGAGGTGGTTAAAGGATGTCTAATTGCTTGTACATTATGTTAACATGTTAATTGTATCAATATATGGTGACAAGTGACTCTTATAGGGTGCAAAGTGACTCTACTATGGTGAAAAGTGACTTACATGGTTGATTAGAGCCAAAATGTGGAACAAAATTAACTAGTATAAATGTCGCACTAAGAGGTGGTAAAATGATTTCTAATTACATGTACATGATGTTAATATATTAATTGTACCAATATATGATGGCAAGTGACTCTTATAAGGTGCAAAGTGACTCTAATATGGTGAGAAGTCACTTACATGGTTGATTAGAGCTAAAATGTGGCCCAAAATTCACTTTTAGGAAAGGGGTACCAAGATGTGCTTAAAGGATGTCTAATTGCATGTACATGATGTTAACATGTTAATTGTATCAATATATGGTGACAAGTGACTCTTATAGGGTCCAAAGTGACTCTAATATGGTGAAAAGTGACTTACATGATTGATTAGAGCCAAAATATGGAACAAAATTAACTTGTATGAAAGTGGCATTAATAGGTGGTAAAAGGATATCAAACTGGATTTATATGATGTTAGCATGTTAATTGTTGTATGTATAGTGGAAAATGACTCTTATAGGGTGCAAAGTGACTCTAATATGGTGAAAAGTGACTTACATGGTTGATTATAACCAAAATGTAGAACAAAATTGACCTGTATGAAAGTGGAACTAAAAGGTGGTAAAAGGATGTCAAATTGGATGTATATGATGTTAACATGTTAATTATACAAATAGATTGTGGAAAGTGACCCATATAGGGTGCAAAATGACCCTAATATGGTGAAAAGTGACTTACATGGTTAATTAGAACCAAAATATGGACCAAAATTGACTTGTATGAATGTGGCACTAGGAGGTGGTAAAAGGATTTCTAATTGCATGTACATGATGTTAACATGTTAATTGTACCAATATATGATGGCAAGTCACTCTTATAAGGTGCAAAGTGACTCTAATATGGTGAGAAGTCACTTACATGATTGATTAGAGCCAAAATGTGGCCCAAAATTGACTTGTAGGAAAGGGGTACCAAGAGGTGGTTAAAGGATGTCTAATTGCATGTACATGATGTTATCATGTTAATTGTATCAATATATGGTGACAAGTGACTCTTATAGGGTGCAAAATGACTCTAATATGGTGAAAAGTGACTTACATGGTTGATTAGAGCCAAAATGTGGAACAAAATTAACTTGTATGAAAGTGGCATTAATAGGTGGTAAAAGGATATCAAATTGGATGTATATGATGTTAACATGTTAATTGTTGTATGTATGGTGGAAAGAGACTCTTATAGGGTGCAAAGTGACTCTAAAATGGTGAAAAGTGACTTACATGGTTAATTAGAACCAAAATGTGGAACAAAATTGACCTGTATGAATTTGGAACTAAGAGGTGGTAAAAGGATGTCAAATTGGATGCATACGATGCTAACATGTTAATTATACAAATAGATTGTGGAAAGTGACTTATATAGGGTACAAAATGACTCTAATATGGTGAAAAGTGACTTATATGGTTAATTAGAACCAAAATGTGGAACAAAATTGATTCGTATGAATGTGGCACTAAGAAGTAGTAAAAGGATTTCTAATTGCATGTACATGATGTTAACATGTTAAATATACTAATATATGATGGCAAGTGACTCTTATAAGGTGCAAAGTGACTCTACTATGGTGAAAAGTGACTTACATGTTTGATTAGAGCCAAAATGTGGAACAAAATTAACTTGTATGAAAGTAGAATTAATAGGTGGTAAAACGATGTCAAATTGGATGTATATGATGTTAACATGTTAATTGTTGTATATATGGTGGAAAGTGACTTTTATAGGGTGCAAAGTAACTCTAAAATGGTGAAAAGTGACTTACATGGTTGATTAGAACCAAAATGTGGAACAAAATTGACCTGAATGAAGTGGAACTAAGAGATTGTAAAAAGATGTCAAATTGGATGTATATGATTTTAACATGTTAATTATACAAATAGATTGTGGAAATTGACTCATATACGGTGCAAAATGACTCTAATATGGTGAAAGTAATTTACATGGTTAATTAGAACCAAAATGTGGACCAAAATTGACTCGTATGAATGTGGCACTAAGAGGTGGTAAAAGGATTTCTAATTGCATGTACATGATGTTAACATGTTAATTGTACCAATATATGATGGCAAGTGACTCTTATAAGGTGCAAAGTGACTCTAATATGGTGAGAAGTCACTTACATGGTTGATTAGAGCTAAAATGTGGCCCAAAATTGACCTGTATGAAATTGGAACTAAGAGGTGGTAAAAGGATGTCAAATTGGATGTATACGATGTTAACATGTTAATTATACAAATAGATTGTGGAAAGTGACTGATATATGGTGCAAAATGACTCTAATATGGTGAAAAGTGACTTACATGGTTAATTAGAACCAAAATGTGGACCAAAATTGACTTGTATGAATGTGGCACTAAGAGGTGGTAAAAGGATTTCTAATTGCATGTACATGATGTTAACATGTTAATTGTACCAATATCTGATGGCAAGTGACTCTTATGAGGTGCAAAGTGACTCTAATATGGTGAGAAGTCACTTACATGGTTGATTAGAGCTAAAATGTGGCCCAAAATTGACTTTTAGGAAAGGGGTACCAATATGTGCTTAAAGGATATCTAATTGCATGTACATGATGTTAACATGTTAATTGTATCAATATATGGTGACAAGTGACTCTTATAGGGTGCAAAGTGACTCTAATATGGTGAAAAGTGACTTACATGACTGATTAGATCCAAAATATGGAACAAAATTAACTTGTATGAAAGTGGCATTAATAGGTGGTAAAAGGATATCAAACCGGATGTATATGATGTTAGCATGTTAATTGTTGTATGTATAGTGCAAAGTGACTCTAATATGGTGAAAAGTGACTTACATGACTGATTAGAGCCAAAATGTGGAACAAAATTAAATTGTATAAAAGTGGCATTAATAGGTGGTAAAAGGATATCAAATTGCATGTATATGATGTTAACAAGTTAATTGTTGTATGTATGGTGGAAAGTGACTCTTATAGAGTGCAAAGTGACTCTAATATGGTGAAAAGTGACTTACATGGTTGATTAGAACCAAAATGTGGAACAAAATTGACCTGTATGAAAGTGGAACTAAGAGAAGAGGTAAAAGGTTGTCAAATTGGATGTATATGATGTTGACATGTTAATTATACAAATAGATTGTGGAAAGTGACCCATATAGGGTGCACAATGACCCTAATATGGTGAAAAGTGACTTACATGGTTAATTAGAACCAAAATGTGGACCAAAATTGACTTGTATGAATGTGGCACTAAGAGGTGGTAAAAGGATTTCAAATTGCATGTACATGATGTTAACATGTTAATTGTACCAATATATGATGGCAAGTCACTCTTATAAGATGCACAGTGACTCTAATATGGTGAGAAATCACTTACCTGATTGATTAGAGCCAAAATGTGGCCCAAAATTGACTTGTAGGAAAGGGGTACCAAGAGGTGGTTAAAGGATGTCTAATTGCATGTACATGATGTTATCATGTTAATTGTATCAATATATGGTGACAAGTGACTCTTATAGGGTGCAAAATGACTCTAATATGGTGAAAAGTGACTTACATGGTTGATTAGAGCCAAAATGTGGAACAAAATTAACTTGTATGAAAGTGGCATTAATAGGTGGTAAAAGGATATCAAATTGGATGTATATGATGTTAACATGTTAATTGTTGTATGTATGGTGGAAAGAGACTCTTATAGGGTGCAAAGTGACTCTAAAATGGTGAAAAGTGACTTACATGGTTAATTAGAACCAAAATGTGGAACAAAATTGACCTGTATGAATTTGGAACTAAGAGGTGGTAAAAGGATGTCAAATTGGATGCATACGATGCTAACATGTTAATTATACAAATAGATTGTGGAAAGTGACTTATATAGGGTACAAAATGACTCTAATATGGTGAAAAGTGACTTATATGGTTAATTAGAACCAAAATGTGGAACAAAATTGATTCGTATGAATGTGGCACTAAGAAGTAGTAAAAGGATTTCTAATTGCATGTACATGATGTTAACATGTTAAATATACTAATATATGATGGCAAGTGACTCTTATAAGGTGCAAAGTGACTCTAATATGGTGAAAAGTGACTTACATGTTTGATTAGAGCCAAAATGTGGAACAAAATTAACTTGTATGAAAGTAGAATTAATAGGTGGTAAAACGATGTCAAATTGGATGTATATGATGTTAACATGTTAATTGTTGTATATATGGTGGAAAGTGACTTTTATAGGGTGCAAAGTAACTCTAAAATGGTGAAAAGTGACTTACATGGTTGATTAGAACCAAAATGTGGAACAAAATTGACCTGAATGAAGTGGAACTAAGAGATTGTAAAAAGATGTCAAATTGGATGTATATGATTTTAACATGTTAATTATACAAATAGATTGTGGAAATTGACTCATATACGGTGCAAAATGACTCTAATATGGTGAAAGTAATTTACATGGTTAATTAGAACCAAATGTGGACCAAAATTGACTCGTATGAATGTGGCACTAAGAGGTGGTAAAAGGATTTCTAATTGCATGTACATGATGTTAACATGTTAATTGTACCAATATATGATGGCAAGTGACTCTTATAAGGTGCAAAGTGACTCTAATATGGTGAGAAGTCACTTACATGGTTGATTAGAGCTAAAATGTGGCCCAAAATTGACCTGTATGAAATTGGAACTAAGAGGTGGTAAAAGGATGTCAAATTGGATGTATACGATGTTAACATGTTAATTATACAAATAGATTGTGGAAAGTGACTGATATATGGTGCAAAATGACTCTAATATGGTGAAAAGTGACTTACATGGTTAATTAGAACCAAAATGTGGACCAAAATTGACTTGTATGAATGTGGCACTAAGAGGTGGTAAAAGGATTTCTAATTGCATGTACATGATGTTAACATGTTAATTGTACCAATATCTGATGGCAAGTGACTCTTATGAGGTGCAAAGTTACTCTAATATGGTGAGAAGTCACTTACATGGTTGATTAGAGCTAAAATGTGGCCCAAAATTGACTTTTAGGAAAGGGGTACCAATATGTGCTTAAAGGATATCTAATTGCATGTACATGATGTTAACATGTTAATTGTATCAATATATGGTGACAAGTGACTCTTATAGGGTGCAAAGTGACTGTAATATGGTGAAAAGTGACTTACATGACTGATTAGATCCAAAATATGGAACAAAATTAACTTGTATGAAAGTGGCATTAATAGGTGGTAAAAGGATATCAAACCGGATGTATATGATGTTAGCATGTTAATTGTTGTATGTATAGTGCAAAGTGACTCTAATATGGTGAAAAGTGACTTACATGACTGATTAGAGCCAAAATGTGGAACAAAATTAAATTGTATAAAAGTGGCATTAATAGGTGGTAAAAGGATATCAAATTGCATGTATATGATGTTAACAAGTTAATTGTTGTATGTATGGTGGAAAGTGACTCTTATAGAGTGCAAAGTGACTCTAATATGGTGAAAGTGACTTACATGGTTGATTAGAACCAAAATGTGGAACAAAATTGACCTGTATGAAAGTGGAACTAAGAGAAGAGGTAAAAGGTTGTCAAATTGGATGTATATGATGTTGACATGTTAATTATACAAATAGATTGTGGAAAGTGACCCATATAGGGTGCACAATGACCCTAATATGGTGAAAAGTGACTTACATGGTTAATTAGAACCAAAATGTGGACCAAAATTGACTTGTATGAATGTGGCACTAAGAGGTGGTAAAAGGATTTCAAATTGCATGTACATGATGTTAACATGTTAATTGTACCAATATATGATGGCAAGTCACTCTTATAAGATGCACAGTGACTCTAATATGGTGAGAAATCACTTACCTGATTGATTAGAGCCAAAATGTGGCCCAAAATTGACTTGTAGGAAAGGGGTACCAAGAGGTGGTTAAAGGATGTCTAATTGCATGTACATGATGTTATCATGTTAATTGTATCAATATATGGTGACAAGTGACTCTTATAGGGTGCAAAATGACTCTAATATGGTGAAAAGTGACTTACATGGTTGATTAGAGCCAAAATGTGGAACAAAATTAACTTGTATGAAAGTGGCATTAATAGGTGGTAAAAGGATATCAAATTGGATGTATATGATGTTAACATGTTAACTGTTGTATGTATGGTGGAAAGTGACTCTTATAAGGTGCAAAATGACTCTAAAATGGTGAAAAGTGACTTACATGGTTGATTAGAACCAAAATGTGGAACAAAATTGACCTGTATGAAATTGGAACTAAGAGGTGGTAAAAGGATGTCAAATTGGATGTATACGATGTTAACATGTTAATTATACAAATATATTGTGGAAAGTGACTTATATAGGGTGCAAAATGACTCTAATATGGTGAAAAGTGACTTACATGGTTAATTAGAACCAAAATGTCGACCAAAATTGACATGTATGATTGTGGCATCAAGAGGTGGTAAAAGTATTTCTAATTGCATGTACATGATGTTAACATGTTAATTATACTAATATATGATGGCAAGTGACTCTTATAAGGTGCAAAGTGACTCTAATATAGTGAGATGTCACTTACATGATTGATTAGAGCCAAAATGTAGCCAAAAATTGACTTGTCGGAAAGGGGTATCAAGAGGTGGTTAAAGGATGTCTAATTGCATATACATGATGTTAACATGTTAGTAGTATCAATATATGGTGACAAGTTTCTCTTGTAGGGTGCAAAGTGACTCTAATATGTTGAAAAGTGACTTAAATGGTTGATTAGAGCTAAAATGTGGAACAAAATTAACTTGTATGAAAGTAGCATTAATAGGTGTTAAAAGGATGTCATATTGGATGTATATGATGTTAACATGTTAATTGTTATATATATGGCGGAAAGTGACTCTTATAGGGTGCAAAGTGACTCTAATATGGTGAAAAGTTATTTACATGGTTGATTAGAACCAAAAGGTGGAACAAAATTGACCTGTATGAAATTGTAACTAAGAGGTGGTAAAAAGATGTCAAATTGGATGTATATGATGTTAACATGTTAATTATACTAATAGATTGTAGAAAGTGAATCATATAGGGTGCAAAATGACTCTAATATGGTGAAAAGTGACTTAAATGGTTAATTAGAACTAAAATGTGGACCAAAATTGACTTGTATGAATGTGGCACTAAGAGGTGGTAAAAGGATTTCTAATTGCATGTACATGATGTGAACATGTTAATTGTACCAATATATGATGGCAAGTGACTCTTATAAGGTGCAAAGTGACTCTAATATAGTGAGAAGTCACTTACCCGATTGATTAGAGCCAAAATGTGGCCCAAAATTAACTTGTAGGAAATGGGTACCAAGAGGTGGTTAAAGGATGTCTAATTGCATTTACATGATGTTATCATGTTAATTGTATCAATATATGGTGACAAGTGACTCTAATAGGGTGCAAAATGACTCTAATATGGTGAAAAGTGACTTACATGGTTGATTAGAGCCAAAATGTGGAACAAAATTAACTTGTATGAAAGTGGCATTAATAGGTGGTAAAAGGATATCAAATTGGATGTATATGATGTTAACATGTTAATTATACAAATAGATTGTGGAAAGTGACTTATATAGGGTGCAAAATGACTCTAATATGGTGATAAGTGACTTATATGGTTAATTAGAACCAAAATGTGGAACAAAATTGACTCGTATGAATGTGGCACTAAGAGGTGGTAAAAGGATTTATAATTGCATGTACATGATGTTAACATGTTAATTGTACCAATATATGATCGCAAGTGACTCTTATATGGTGCAAAGTGACTCTAATATGGTGAGAAGTCACTTACATGGTTGATTAGAGCTAAAATGTAGCCCAAAATTGACTTGTAGGAAAGGGGTACCAAGAGGTGGTTAAAGGATGTCTAATTGCTTGTACATTATGTTAACATATTAATTGTATCAATATATGGTGACAAGTGACTCTTATAGGGTGCAAAGTGACTCTAATATGGTGAAAAGTGACTTACATGGTTGATTAGAGCCAAAATATGGAACAAAATTAACTAGTATGAATGTGGCACTAAGAGGTGGTAAAAGGATTTCTAATTACATGTAAATGATGTTAATATGTTAATTGTACCAATATATGATGGCAAGTGACTCTTATAAGGTGCAAAGTGACTCTAATATGATGAGAAATCACTTACATGGTTGATTAGAGCTAAAATGTGGCCCAAATTTGACTTTTAGAAAAGGGGTACCAAGATGTGCTTAATGGATGTCTAATTGCATGTACATGATGTTAACATGTTAATTGTATCAATATATGGTGACAAGTGACTCTTATAGGGTGCAAAGTGACTCTAATATGGTGAAAAGTGACTTATATGATTGATTAGAGCCAAAATATGGAACAAAATTAACTTGTATGAAAGTGGCATTAATAGGTGGTAAAAGGATATCAAACTGGATGTATATTATGTTAGCATGTTAATTGTTGTATGTATAGTGGAAAGTGACTCTTATAGGGTGCAAAGTGACTCTAATATGGTGAAAAGTGACTTACATGGTTGATTAGAACCAAAATGTGGCCCAAAATTGACTTGTAGGAAAGGGGTACCAAGAGGTGGTTAAAGGATGTCTAATTGCATGTACATGATGTTATCATGTTAATTGTATCAATATATGGTGACAAGTGACTCTTATAGGGGGCAAAATGACTCTAATATGGTGAAAAGTGACTTACATGGTTGATTAGAGCCAAAATGTGGAACAAAATTAACTTGTATGAAAGTGGCATTAATAGGTGGTAAAAGGATATCAAACCGGATGTATATGATGTTAGCATGTTAATTGTTGTATGTATAGTGCAAAGTGACTCTAATATGGTGAAAAGTGACTTACATGACTGATTAGAGCCAAAATGTGGAACAAAATTAAATTGTATAAAAGTGGCATTAATAGGTGGTAAAAGGATATCAAATTGCATGTATATGATGTTAACAAGTTAATTGTTGTATGTATGGTGGAAAGTGACTCTTATAGAGTGCAAAGTGACTCTAATATGGTGAAAAGTGACTTACATGGTTGATTAGAACCAAAATGTGGAACAAAATTGACCTGTATGAAAGTGGAACTAAGAGAAGAGGTAAAAGGTTGTCAAATTGGATGTATATGATGTTGACATGTTAATTATACAAATAGATTGTGGAAAGTGACCCATATAGGGTGCACAATGACCCTAATATGGTGAAAAGTGACTTACATGGTTAATTAGAACCAAAATGTGGACCAAAATTGACTTGTATGAATGTGGCACTAAGAGGTGGTAAAAGGATTTCAAATTGCATGTACATGATGTTAACATGTTAATTGTACCAATATATGATGGCAAGTCACTCTTATAAGATGCACAGTGACTCTAATATGGTGAGAAATCACTTACCTGATTGATTAGAGCCAAAATGTGGCCCAAAATTGACTTGTAGGAAAGGGGTACCAAGAGGTGGTTAAAGGATGTCTAATTGCATGTACATGATGTTATCATGTTAATTGTATCAATATATGGTGACAAGTGACTCTTATAGGGTGCAAAATGACTCTAATATGGTGAAAAGTGACTTACATGGTTGATTAGAGCCAAAATGTGGAACAAAATTAACTTGTATGAAAGTGGCATTAATAGGTGGTAAAAGGATATCAAATTGGATGTATATGATGTTAACATGTTAACTGTTCTATGTATGGTGGAAAGTGACTCTTATAAGGTGCAAAATGACTCTAAAATGGTGAAAAGTGACTTACATGGTTGATTAGAACCAAAATGTGGAACAAAATTGACCTGTATGAAATTGGAACTAAGAGGTGGTAAAAGGATGTCAAATTGGATGTATACGATGTTAACATGTTAATTATACAAATATATTGTGGAAAGTGACTTATATAGGGTGCAAAATGACTCTAATATGGTGAAAAGTGACTTACATGGTTAATTAGAACCAAAATGTCGACCAAAATTGACATGTATGATTGTGGCATCAAGAGGTGGTAAAAGGATTTCTAATTGCATGTACATGATGTTAACATGTTAATTATACTAATATATGATGGCAAGTGACTCTTATAAGGTGCAAAGTGACTCTAATATAGTGAGATGTCACTTACATGATTGATTAGAGCCAAAATGTAGCCAAAAATTGACTTGTCGGAAAGGGGTATCAAGAGGTGGTTAAAGGATGTCTAATTGCATATACATGATGTTAACATGTTAGTAGTATCAATATATGGTGACAAGTGTCTCTTGTAGGGTGCAAAGTGACTCTAATATGTTGAAAAGTGACTTAAATGGTTGATTAGAGCTAAAATGTGGAACAAAATTAACTTGTATGAAAGTAGCATTAATAGGTGTTAAAAGGATGTCATATTGGATGTATATGATGTTAACATGTTAATTGTTATATATATGGCGGAAAGTGACTCTTATAGGGTGCAAAGTGACTCTAATATGGTGAAAAGTTATTTACATGGTTGATTAGAACCAAAAGGTGGAACAAAATTGACCTGTATGAAATTGTAACTAAGAGGTGGTAAAAAGATGTCAAATTGGATGTATATGATGTTAACATGTTAATTATACTAATAGATTGTAGAAAGTGAATCATATAGGGTGCAAAATGACTCTAATATGGTGAAAAGTGACTTAAATGGTTAATTAGAACTAAAATGTCGACCAAAATTGACATGTATGATTGTGGCATCAAGAGGTGGTAAAAGGATTTCTATATGCATGTACATGATGTTAACATGTTAATTATACTAATATATGATAGCAAGTGACTCTTATAAGGTGCAAAGTGACTCTAATATAGTGAGAAGTCACTTACCCGATTGATTAGAGCCAAAATGTGGCCCAAAATTAACTTGTAGGAAATGGGTACCAAGAGGTGGTTAAAGGATGTCTAATTGCATTTACATGATGTTATCATGTTAATTGTATCAATATATGGTGACAAGTGACTCTAATAGGGTGCAAAATGACTCTAATATGGTGAAAAGTGACTTACATGGTTGATTAGAGCCAAAATGTGGAACAAAATTAACTTGTATGAAAGTGGCATTAATAGGTGGTAAAAGGATATCAAATTGGATGTATATGATGTTAACATGTTAATTATACAAATAGATTGTGGAAAGTGACTTATATAGGGTGCAAAATGACTCTAATATGGTGATAAGTGACTTATATGGTTAATTAGAACCAAAATGTGGAACAAAATTGACTCGTATGAATGTGGCACTAAGAGGTGGTAAAAGGATTTATAATTGCATGTACATGATGTTAACATGTTAATTGTACCAATATATGATGGCAAGTGACTCTTATATGGTGCAAAGTGACTCTAATATGGTGAGAAGTCACTTACATGGTTGATTAGAGCTAAAATGTAGCCCAAAATTGACTTGTAGGAAAGGGGTACCAAGAGGTGGTTAAAGGATGTCTAATTGCTTGTACATTATGTTAACATATTAATTGTATCAATATATGGTGACAAGTGACTCTTATAGGGTGCAAAGTGACTCTAATATGGTGAAAAGTGACTTACATGGTTGATTAGAGCCAAAATATGGAACAAAATTAACTAGTATGAATGTGGCACTAAGAGGTGGTAAAAGGATTTCTAATTACACGTAAATGATGTTAATATGTTAATTGTACCAATATATGATGGCAAGTGACTCTTATAAGGTGCAAAGTGACTCTAATATGATGAGAAATCACTTACATGGTTGATTAGAGCTAAAATGTGGCCCAAAATTGACTTTTAGAAAAGGGGTACGAAGATGTGCTTAATGGATGTCTAATTGCATGTACATGATGTTAACATGTTAATTGTATCAATATATGGTGACAAGTGACTCTTATAGGGTGCAAAGTGACTCTAATATGGTGAAAAGTGACTTATATGATTGATTAGAGCCAAAATATGGAACAAAATTAACTTGTATGAAAGTGGCATTAATAGGTGGTAAAAGGATATCAAACTGGATGTATATGATGTTAGCATGTTAATTGTTGTATGTATAGTGGAAAGTGACTCTTATAGGGTGCAAAGTGACTCTAATATGGTGAAAAGTGACTTACATGGTTGATTAGAACCAAAATGTGGCCCAAAATTGACTTGTAGGAAAGGGGTACCAAGAGGTGGTTAAAGGATGTCTAATTGCATGTACATGATGTTATCATGTTAATTGTATCAATATATGGTGACAAGTGACTCTTATAGGGAGCAAAATGACTCTAATATGGTGAAAAGTGACTTACATGGTTGATTAGAGCCAAAATGTGGAACAAAATTAACTTGTATGAAAGTGGCATTAATAGGTGGTAAAAGGATATCAAATTGGATGTATATGATGTTAACATGTTAATTGTTGTATGTATGGTGGAAAGTGACTCTTATAGGGTGCAAAGTGACTCTAAAATGGTGAAAAGTGACTTACATGGTTAATTATAACCAAAATGTTGAACAAAATTGACCTGTATGAAATTGGAACTAAGAGGTGGTAAAAGGATGTCAAATTGGATGCATACGATGTTAACATGTTAATTATACAAATAGATTGTGGAAAGTGACTTATATAGGGTGCAAAATGACTCTAATATAGTGAAAAGTGACTTATATGGTTAATTAGAACCAAAATGTTGAACAAAATTGAGTCGTATGAATGTGGCACTAAGAGGTGGTAAAAGGATTTCTAATTGCATGTACATGATGTTAACATGTTAATTGTACCAATATATGATGGGAAGTGACTCTTATATGGTGCAAAGTGACTCTAATATGGTGAGAAGTCACTTAGATGGTTGATTAGAGCTAAAATGTGGTCCAAAATTGACTTGTAGGAAAGGGGTACCAAGAGGTGGTTAAAGGATGTCTAATTGCTTGTACATTATGTTAACATGTTAATTGTATCAATATATGGTGACAAGTGACTCTTATACGGTGCAAAGTGACTCTAATATGGTGAAAAGTGACTTACATGGTTGATTAGAGCCAAAATGTGGAACAAAATTAACTAGTCTGAATGTGGCACTAAGAGGTGGTAAAAGGATTTCTAATTACATGTACATGATGTTAATATGTTAATTGTACCAATATATGATGGCAAGTCACTCTTATAAGGTGCAACGTGACTCTAATATGGTGAGAAGTCACTTACATGGTTGATTAGAGCTAAAATGTGGCCCAAAATTGACTTTTAGGAAAGGGGTACCAAGATGTGCTTAAAGGATGTCTAATTGCATGTACATGATGTTAACACGTTAATTTTATCAATATATGGTGACAAGTGACTCTTATAGGGTGAAAAGTGACTCTAATATGGTGAAAAGTGACTTACATGATTGATTAGAGCCAAAATATGGAACAAAATTAACTTGTATGAAAGTGGCATTAATAGGTGGTAAAATGATATCAAACTGGATTTATATGATGTTAGCATGTTAATTGTTGTATGTATAGTGGAAAGTGACTCTTATAGGGTGCAATGTGACTCTAATATGGTGAAAAGTACCTTACATGGTTGATTAGAACCAAAATGTGGAACAAAATTGACCTGTATGAAAGTGGAACTAAGAGGTGGTAAAAGGATGTCAAATTGGATGTATATGATGTTAACATGTTAATTATACAAATAGATTGTGGAAAGTGACCCATATAGGGTGCAAAATGACCCTAATATGGTGAAAAGTGACTTACATGGTTAATTAGAACCAAAATATGGACCAAAATTGACTTGTATGAATGTGGCACTAGGAGGTGGTAAAAGGATTTCTAATTGCATGTACATGATGTTAACATGTTAATTGTACCAATATATGATGGCAAGTCACTCTTATATGGTGCAAAGTGACTCTAATATGGTGAGAAGTCACTTATATGATTGATTAGAGCCAACATGTGGCCCAAAATTGACTTGTAGGAAAGGGGTACCAAGAGGTGGTTAAAGGATGTCTAATTGCATGTACATGATGTTATCATGTTAATTGTATCAATATATGGTGACAAGTGACTCTTATAGGGTGCAAAATGACTCTAATATGGTGAAAAGTGACTTACATGGTTGATTAGAGCCAAAATGTGGAACAAAATTAACTTGTATGAAAGTGGCATTAATAGGTGGTAAAAGGATATCAAATTGGATGTATATGATGTTAACATGTTAATTGTTGTATGTATGGTGGAAAGTGACTCTTATAGGGTGCAAAGTGACTCTAAAATGGTGAAAAGTGACTTACATGGTTAATTATAACCAAAATGTGGAACAAAATTGACCTGTATGAAATTGGAACTAAGAGGTGGTAAAAGGATGTCAAATTGGATGCATACGATGTTAACATGTTAATTATACAAATAGATTCTGGAAAGTGACTTATATAGGGTGCAAAATGACTCTAATATGGTGAAAAGTGACTTATATGGTTAATTAGAACCAAAATGTTGAATAAAATTGACTCGTATGAATGTGGCACTAAGAGGTGGTAAAAGGATTTTTAATTGCATGTACATGATGTTAACATGTTAATTGTACCAATATATGATGGCAAGTGACTCTTATATGGTGCAAAGTGACTCTAATATGGTGAGAAGTCACTTAGATGGTTGATTAGAGCTAAAATGTGGTCCAAAATTGACTTGTAGGAAAGGGGTACCAAGAGGTGGTTAAAGGATGTCTAATTGCTTGTACATTATGTTAACATGTTAATTATATTAATATATGGTGACAAGTGACTCTTATAGGGTGTAAAGTGACTCTAATATGGTGAAAAGTGACTTACATGGTTGATTAGAGCCAAAATGTGGAACAAAATTAACTAGTCTGAATGTGGCACTAAGAGGTGGTAAATGATTTCTAATTACATGTACATGATGTTAATATGTTAATTGTACTAATATATGATGGCAAGTGACTCTTATAAGGTCCAACGTGACTCTAATATGGTGAGAAGTCACTTACATGGTTGATTAGAGCTAAAATGTGGCCCAAAATTGACTTTTAGGAAAGGGGTACCAAGATGTGCTTAAAGGATGTCTAATTGCATGTACATGTTGTTAACATGTTAATTGTATCAATATATGGTGACAAGTGACTCTTATAGGGTGCAAAGTGACTCTAATATGGTGAAAAGTGACTTACATGATTGATTAGAGCCAAAATATGGAACAAAATTAACTTGTATGAAAGTGGCATTAATAGGTGGTAAAAGGATATCAAACTGGATTTATATGATGTTAGCATGTTAATTGTTGTATGTATAGTGGAAAGTGACTCTTATAGGGTGCAATTTGACTCTAATATGGTGAAAAGTAACTTACATGGTTGATTAGAACCAAAATGTGGAACAAAATTGACCTGTATGAAAGTGGAACTAAGAGGTGGTAAAAGGATGTCAAATTGGATGTATATGATGTTAACATGTTAATTATACAAATAGATTGTGGAAAGTGACCCATATAGGGTGCAAAATGACCCTAATATGGTGAAAAGTGACTTACATGGTTAATTAGAACCAAAATATGGACCAAAATTGACTTGTATGAATGTGGCACTAGGAGGTGGTAAAAGGATTTCTAATTGCATGTACATGATGTTAACATGTTAATTGTACCAATATATGATGGCAAGTCACTCTTATATGGTGCAAAGTGACTAATATGGTGAGAAGTCACTAACATGATTGATTAGAGCCAAAATGTGGCCCAAAATTGACTTGTAGGAAAGGGGTACCAAGAGGTGGTTAAAGGATGTCTAATTGCATGTACATGATGTTATCATGTTAATTGTATCAATATATGGTAACAAGTGACTCTTATAGGGTGCAAAATGACTCTAATATGGGGAAAAGTGACTTTCATGGTTGATTAGAGCCAAAATGTGGAACAAAATTAACTTGTATGAAAGTGGCATTAATAGGTGGTAAAAGGATATCAAATTGGATGTATATGATGTTAACATGTTAATTGTTGTATGTATGGTGGAAAGTGACTCTTATAGGGTGCAAAGTGACTCTAAAATGGTGAAAAGTGACTTACATGGTTAATTATAACCAAAATGTGGAACAAAATTGACCTGTATGAAATTGGAACTAAGAGGTGGTAAAAGGATGTCAAATTGGATGCATACGAAGTTAACATGTTAATTATACAAATAGATTGTGGAAAGTGACTTATATATGGTGCAAAATGACTCTAATATGGTGAAAAGTGACTTACATGGTTGATTAGAGCCAAAATATGGAACAAAATTAACTAGTATGAATGTGGCACTAGGAGGTGGTAAAAAGATTTCTAATTACATGTAAATGATGTTAATATGTTAATTGTACCAATATATGATGGCAAGTGACTCTTATAAGGTGCAAAGTGACTCTAATATGATGAGAAATCACTTACATGGTTGATTAGAGCTAAAATGTGGCCCAAAATTGACTTTTAGAAAAGAGGTACCAAGATGTGCTTAATGGATGTCTAATTGCATGTACATGATGTTAACATGTTAATTGTATCAATATATGGTGACAAGTGACTCTTATAGGGTGCAAAGTGGCTCTAATATGGTGAAAAGTGACTTATATGATTGATTAGAGCCAAAATATGGAACAAAATTAACTTGTATGAAAGTGGCATTAATAGGTGGTAAAAGGATATCAAACTGGATGTATATGATGTTAGCATGTTAATTGTTGTATGTATAGTGGAAAGTGACTCTTATAGGGTGCAAAGTGACTCTAATATGGTGAAAAGTGACTTACATGGTGGTACCAAGAGGTGGTTAAAGGATGTCTAATTGCATGTACATGATGTTATCATGTTAATTGTATCAATATATGGTGACAAGTGACTCTTATAGGGTGCAAAATGACTCTAATATGGTGAAAAGTGACTTACATGGTTGATTAGAGCCAAAATGTGGAACAAAATTAACTTGTATGAAAGTGGCATTAATAGGTGGTAAAAGGATATCAAATTGGATGTATATGATGTTAACATGTTAATTGTTGTATGTATGGTGGAAAGTGACTCTTATAGGGTGCAAAGTGACTCTAAAATGGTGAAAAGTAACTTACATGGTTAATTATAACCAAAATGTTGGACAAAATTGACCTGTATGAAATTGGAACTAAGAGGTGGTAAAAGGATGTCAAATTGGATGCATACGATGTTAACATGTTAATTATACAAATAGATTGTGGAAAGTGACTTATATAGGGTGCAAAATGACTCTAATATGGTGAAAAGTGACTTATATGGTTAATTAGAACCAAAATGTTGAACAAAATTGACTCGTATGAATGTGGCACTAAGAGGTGGTAAAGGATTTCTAATTGCATGTACATGATGTTAACATGTTAATTGTACCAATATATGATGGCAAGTGACTCTTATATGGTGCAAAGTGACTCTAATATGGTGAGAAGTCACTTAGATGGTTGATTAGAGCTAAAATGTGGTCGAAAATTGACTTGTAGGAAAGGGGTACCAAGAGGTGGTTAAAGGATGTCTAATTGCTTGTACATTATGTTAACATGTTAATTGTATCAATATATGGTGACAAGTGACTCTTATAGGGTGCAAAGTGACTCTAATATGGTGAAAAGTGACTTGGTTGATTAGAGCCAAAATGTGGACCAAAATTAACTAGTCTGAATGTGGCACTAAGAGGTGGTAAAAGGATTTCTAATTATATGTACATGATGTTAATATGTTAATTGTACCAATATATGATGGCAAGTGACTCTTATAAGGTGCAACGTGACTCTAATATGGTGAGAAGTCACTTACATGGTTGATTAGAGCTAAAATGTGGCCCAAAATTGACTTTTAGGAAAGGGGTACCAAGATGTGCTTAAAGGATGTCTAATTGCATGTACATGATGTTAACACGTTAATTGTATTAATATATGGTGACAAGTGACTCTTATAGGGTGCAAAGTGACTCTAATATGGTGAAAAGTGACTTACATGATTGATTAGAGCCAAAATATGGAACAAAATTAACTTGTATGAAAGTGGCATTAATAGGTGCTAAAAGGATATTAAACTGGATTTATATGATGTTAGCATGTTAATTGTTGTATGTATAGTGGAAAGTGACTCGTATAGGGTGCAATGTGACTCTAATATGGTGAAAAGTAACTTACATGGTTGATTAGAACCAAAATGTGGAACAAAATTGACCTGTATGAAAGTGGAACTAAGAGGTGGTAAAAGGATGTCAAATTGGATGTATATGATGTTAACATGTTAATTATACAAATAGATTGTGGAAAGTGACCCATATAGGGTGCAAAATGACCCTAATATGGTGAAAAGTGACTTACATGGTTAATTAGAACCAAAATATGGACCAAAATTGACTTGTATGAATGTGGCACTAGGAGGTGGTAAAAGGATTTCTAATTGCATGTACATGATCTTAACATGTTAATTGTACCAATATATGATGGCAAGTCACTCTTATATGGTGCAAAGTGACTCTAATATGGTGAGAAGTCACTTATATGATTGATTAGAGCCAAAATGTGGCCCAAAATTGACTTGTAGGAAAGGGGTACCAAGAGGTGGTTAAAGGATGTCTAATTGCATGTACATGATGTTATCATGTTAATTGTATCAATATATGGTGACAAGTGACTCCTATAGGGTGCAAAATGACTCTAATATGGTGAAAAGTGACTTACATGGTTGATTAGAGCCAAAATGTGGAACAAAATTAACTTGTATGAAAGTGGCATTAATAGGTGGTAAAAGGATATCAAATTGGATGTATATGATGTTAACATGTTAATTGTTGTATGTATGGTGGAAAGTGACTCTTATAGGGTGCAAAGTGACTCTAAAATGGTGAAAAAGTGACTTACATGGTTAATTATAACCAAAATGTGGAACAAAATTGACCTGTATGAAATTGGAACTAAGAGGTGGTAAAAGGATGTCAAATTGGATGCATACGATGTTAACATGTTAATTATACAAATAGATTGTGGAAAGTGACTTATATAGGGTGCAAAATGACTCTAATATGGTGAAAAGTGACTTATATGGTTAATTAGAACCAAAATGTTGAACAAAATTGACTCGTATGAATGTGGCACTAAGAGGTGGTAAAAGGATTTCTAATTGCATGTACATGATGTTAACATGTTAATTGTACCAATATATGATGGCAAGTGACTCTTATATGGTGCAAAGTGACTCTAATATGGTGAGAAGTCACTTAGATGGTTGATTAGAGCTAAAATGTGGTCGAAAATTGACTTGTAGGAAAGGGGTACCAAGAGGTGGTTAAAGGATGTCTAATTGCTTGTACATTATGTTAACATGTTAATTGTATCAATATATGGTGACAAGTGACTCTTATAGGGTGCAAAGTGACTCTAATATGGTGAAAAGTGACTTACATGGTTGATTAAAGCCAAAATGTGGAACAAAATTAACTAGTCTGAATGTGGCACTAAGAGGTGGTAAAAGGATTTCTAATTACATGTACATGATGTTAATATGTTAATTGTACCAATATATGATGGAAAGTGACTCTTATAAGGTGCAACGTGACTCTAATATGGTGAGAAGTCACTTACATGGTTGATTAGAGCTAAAATGTGGCCCAAAATTGACTTTTAGGAAAGGGGTACCAAGATGTGCTTAAAGGATGTCTAATTGCATGTACATGATGTTAACACGTTAATTGTATTAATATATGGTGACAAGTGACTCTTATAGGGTGCAAAGTGACTCTAATATGGTGAAAAGTGACTTACATGATTGATTAGAGCCAAAATATGGAACAAAATTAACTTGTATGAAAGTGGCATTAATAGGTGGTAAAAGGATATCGAACTGGATTTATATGATGTTAGCATGTTAATTGTTGTATGTATAGTGGAAAGTGATTCTTATAGGGTGCAATGTGACTCTAATATGGTGAAAAGTAACTTACATGGTTGATTAGAACCAAAATGTGGAACAAAATTGACCTGTATGAAAGTGGAACTAAGAGGTGGTAAAAGGATGTCAAATTGGATGTATATGATGTTAACATGTTAATTATACAAATAGATTGTGGAAAGTAACCCATATAGGGTGCAAAATGACCCTAATATGGTGAAAAGTGACTTACATGGTTAATTAGAACCAAAATATGGACCAAAATTGACTTGTATGAATGTGGCACTAAGTGGTGGTAAAGGATTTCTAATTGCATGTACATGATGTTAACATGTTAATTGTACCAATATATGATGGCAAGTCACTCTTATATGGTGCAAAGTGACTCTAATATGGTGAGAAGTCACTTATATGATTGATTAGAGCCAAAATGTGGCCCAAAATTGACTTGTAGGAAAGGGGTACCAAGAGGTGGTTAAAGGATGTCTAATTGCATGTACATGATGTTATCATGTTAATTGTATCAATATATGGTGACAAGTGACTCCTATAGGGTGCAAAATGACTCTAATATGGTGAAAAGTGACTTACATGGTTGATTAGAGCCAAAATGTGGAACAAAATTAACTTGTATGAAAGTGGCATTAATAGGTGGTAAAAGGATATCAAATTGGATGTATATGATGTTAACATGTTAATTGTTGTATGTATGGTGGAAAGTGACTCTTATAGGGTGCAAAGTGACTCTAAAATGGTGAAAAGTGACTTACATGGTTAATTATAACCAAAATGTGGAACAAAATTGACCTGTATGAAATTGGAACTAAGAGGTGGTAAAAGGATGTCAAATTGGATGCATACGATGTTAACATGTTAATTATACAAATAGATTGTGGAAAGTGACTTATATAGGGTGCAAAATGACTCTAATATGGTGAAAAGTGACTTATATGGTTAATTAGAACCAAAATGTTGAACAAAATTGACTCGTATGAATGTGGCACTAAGAGGTGGTAAAAGGATTTCTAATTGCATGTACATGATGTTAACATGTTAATTGTACCAATATATGATGGCAAGTGACTCTTATATGGTGCAAAGTGACTCTAATATGGTGAGAAGTCACTTAGATGGTTGATTAGAGCTAAAATGTGGTCGAAAATTGACTTGTAGGAAAGGGGTACCAAGAGGTGGTTAAAGGATGTCTAATTGCTTGTACATTATGTTAACATGTTAATTGTATCAATATATGGTGACAAGTGACTCTTATAGGGTGCAAAGTGACTCTAATATGGTGAAAAGTGACTTACATGGTTGATTAAAGCCAAAATGTGGAACAAAATTAACTAGTCTGAATGTGGCACTAAGAGGTGGTAAAAGGATTTCTAATTACATGTACATGATGTTAATATGTTAATTGTACCAATATATGATGGAAAGTGACTCTTATAAGGTGCAACGTGACTCTAATATGGTGAGAAGTCACTTACATGGTTGATTAGAGCTAAAATGTGGCCCAAAATTGACTTTTAGGAAAGGGGTACCAAGATGTGCTTAAAGGATGTCTAATTGCATGTACATGATGTTAACACGTTAATTGTATTAATATATGGTGACAAGTGACTCTTATAGGGTGCAAAGTGACTCTAATATGGTGAAAAGTGACTTACATGATTGATTAGAGCCAAAATATGGAACAAAATTAACTTGTATGAAAGTGGCATTAATAGGTGGTAAAAGGATATCGAACTGGATTTATATGATGTTAGCATGTTAATTGTTGTATGTATAGTGGAAAGTGATTCTTATAGGGTGCAATGTGACTCTAATATGGTGAAAAGTAACTTACATGGTTGATTAGAACCAAAATGTGGAACAAAATTGACCTGTATGAAAGTGGAACTAAGAGGTGGTAAAAGGATGTCAAATTGGATGTATATGATGTTAACATGTTAATTATACAAATAGATTGTGGAAAGTAACCCATATAGGGTGCAAAATGACCCTAATATGGTGAAAAGTGACTTACATGGTTAATTAGAACCAAAATATGGACCAAAATTGACTTGTATGAATGTGGCACTAGGAGGTGGTAAAAGGATTTCTAATTGCATGTACATGATGTTAACATGTTAATTGTACCAATATATGATGGCAAGTCACTCTTATATGGTGCAAAGTGACTCTAATATGGTGAGAAGTCACTTATATGATTGATTAGAGCCAAAATGTGGTCCAAAATTGACTTGTAGGAAAAGGGTACCAAGAGGTGGTTAAAGGATGTCTAATTACATGATTGATTAGAGCCAAAATGTGGCCAAAAATTGACTTGTAGGAAAAGTGTACCAAGAGGTGGTTAAAGGATGTCTAATTGCATGTACATGATGTTAACATGTTAATTGTATCAATATATGGTGGAAAGTGACTCTTATAGGATGCAAAGTGACTCTTATATGTTGAAAAGTGACTTACATGGTTGATTAGAGCTAAAATGTGGAACAAAATTAACTTGTATGAAAGTAGCATTAATAGGTGGTAAAAGGAGGTCAAATTGGATGTATATGATGTTAACATGTTAATTGTTATATATATGGCGGAAAGTGACTCTTATAGGGTGCAAAGTGACTCTAATATGGTGAAAAGTGATTTACATGGTTGATTAGAACCAAAATGTGGAACAAAATTGACCTGTATGAAATTGTAACTAAGAGGTGGTAAAAAGATGTCAAATTGGATGTATATGATGTTAACATGTTAATTATACTAATAGATTGTGGAAAGTGAATCATATAGGGTGCAAAATGACTCTAATATGGTGAAAAGTGACTTACATGGTTAATTAGAACCAAAATGTGGACCAAAATTGACTTGTATGAATGTGGCACTAGGAGGTGGTAAAAGGATTTCTAATTGCATGTACATGATGTGAACATGTTAATTGTACCAATATATGATGGCAAGTGACTCTTTTAAGGTGCAAAGTGACCCTAATATAGTGAGAAGTCACTTACACGATTGATTAGAGCCAAAATGTGGCCCAAAATTAACTTGTTGGAAATGGGTACCAAGAGGTGGTTAAAGGATGTCTAATTGCATGTACATGATGTTAACATGTTAATTGTATCAATTATGGTTGAAAGTGACTCTTATAGGATGCAAAGTGACTCTTATAGGATGCAAAGTGACTTACATGGTTGATTAGAGCTAAAATGTGGAACAAAATTAACTTGTATGATAGTAGCATTAATAGGTGGTAAAAGAATGTCAAATTGGATGTATATGATGTTAACATGTTAATTGTTATATATATGGTGGAAAGTGACTCTTATAGGGTGCAAAGTGACTCTAATATGTTGAAAAGTGACTTACATGGTTGATTATAACCAAAATGTGGAACAAAATTGACCTGTATGAAAGTGGAACTAAGAGGTGGTAAAACGATATCAAATTGGATGTATATGATGTTAACATGTTAATTATACAACTAAATTGTGGAAAGTGACTCATATAGGGTGCAAAATGACTCTAATATGGTGAAAAGTGACTTACATGGTTAATTAGAACCAAAATGTGGAACAAAATTGACTCATATGAATGTGGCACTAAGAGGTGGTAAAGGATTTCTAATTGTATGTACATGATGTTAACATGTTAATTGTACCAATATATGATGGCAAGTGACTCTTATAAGGTGCAAAGTGACTCTAATATAGTGAGAAGTCACTTACATGATTGATTAGAGCCAAAATGTGGTCCAAAATTAACTTGTAGGAAATGGGTACCAAGAGGTGGTTAATGGATGTCTAATTGCATGTACATGATGTTAACTTGTTAATTGTATCAATATATGGTGACAACTGACTCTTATAGGGTGCAAAGTGACTCTAATATGGTGAAGAGTGACTTAAATGGTTGATTAGAGCCAAAATGTGGAACAAAATTAACTTGTATGAAAGTGACATTAATAGGTGGTAAAAGGATGTCAAATTGGATGTATATAATGTTAACATGTTAATTGTTGTATGTATGGTGGAAAGTGACTCTTATAGGGTGCAAAGTGACTCTAATATGTTGAAAAGTGACTTACATGGTTGATTAGAAACAAAATGTGGAACAAAATTGACCTGTATGAAAGTGGAACTAAGAGGTGGTAAAATGATATCAAATTGGATTTATATGATGTTAACATGTTAATTATACAAATAGATTGTCGAAAGTGACTCATATAGGGTGCAAAATGACTCTAATATGGTGAAAATTGACTTACATGGTTAATTAGAACCAAAATGTGGAACAAAATTGACTCGTATGAATGTGGCACTAAGAGGTGGTAAAGGATTTCTTATTGCATGTACATGATGTTAACATGTTAATTATACCAATATATGATGGCAAGTGACTCTTATAAGGTGCAAAGTGACTCTAATATGGTGAGAAGTCACTTACATGATTGATTAGAACCAAAATGTGGCCCAAAATTGACTTGTAGGAAAGGGGTACCAAGAGTTGGTTAAAGGATGTCTAATTGCATGTACATGATGTTAAGATGGTAATTGTATCAATATATGGTGACAAGTGACTCTTATAGAGTAAAAAGTGACTCTAATATGGTGAAAAGTGACTTACATGGTTGATTAGAGCCAAAATGTGGAACAAAATTAACATGTATGAAAGTGACATTAATAGGGGGTAAAAGGATGTCAAATTGGATATATATAATGTTAACATGTTAATTGTTGTATGTATGGTGGAAAATGACTCTTATAGGGTGCAAAGTGACTCTAATATGGTGAAAAGTGACTTACATGGTTGATTAGAACCAAAATGTGGAACAACATTTACCTGTATGAAATTGGAACTAAGAGGTGGTAAAAAGATGTCAAATTGGAAGTATATGATGTTGACATGTTAATTATACTAATAGATTGTGGAAAGTGAATCATATAAGGTGTAAAATGACTGAAATATGGTGAAAAGTACATGGTTAATTAGAACCAAAATGTGGACCAAAATTGACTTGTATGAATGTGGCACTAAGAGGTGGTCAAAGGATTTCTAATTGCATGTACATGATGTTAACATGTTAATTGTACCAATATATGATGGCAAGTGACTCTTATAAGGTGCAAAGTGACTCTACTATGGTGAGAAGTCATTTACATGATTGATTAGAGCCAAAATGTGGCCCAAAATTGACTTGTACGAAATGGGTACCAAGAGGTGGTTAAAGGATGTCTAATTGCATGTACATGATGTTAACATGTTAATTGTATCAATTATGGTTGAAAGTGACTCTTATAGGATGCAAAGTGACTCTAATATGTTGAAAAGTGACTTACATGGTTGATTAGAGCTAAAATGTGGAACAAAATTAACTTGTATGAAAGTAGCATTAATAGGTGGTAAAAAGATGTCAAATTGGATGTATATGATGTTAACATGTTAATTGTTATATATATGGCGGAAAGTGACTCTTATAGGGTGCAAAGTGACTCTAATATGGTGAAAAGTGATTTACATGGTTGATTAGAACCAAAATGTGGAACAAAATTGACCTGTATGAAATTGTAACTAAGAGGTGGTAAAAAGATGTCAAATTGGATGTATATGATGTTAACATGTTAATTATACTAATAGATTGTGGAAAGTTAATCATATAGGGTGCAAAATGACTCTAATATGGTGAAAAGTGACTTACATGGTTAATTAGAACCAAAATGTGGACCAAAATTGACTTGTATGAATGTGGCACTAGGAGGTGGTAAAAGGATTTCTAATTGCATGTACATGATGTGAACATGTTAATTGTACCAATATATGATGGCAAGTGACTCTTATAAGGTGCAAAGTGACCCTAATATAGTGAGAAGTCACTTACACGATTGATTAGAGCCAAAATGTGGCCCAAAATTAACTTGTAGGAAATGGGTACCAAGAGGTGGTTAAAGGATGTCTAATTGCATGTACATGATGTTAACATGTTAATTGTATCAATTATGGTGGAAAGTGACTCTTATAGGATGCAAAGTGAGTCTAATATGTTGAAAAGTGACTACATGGTTGATTAGAGCTAAAATGTGGAACAAAATTAACTTGTATGAAAGTAGCATTAATAGGTGGTAAAAGGATGTCAAATTGGATGTATATGATGTTAACATGTTAATTGTTATATATATGGTGGAAAGTGACTCTTATAGGGTGCAAAGTGACTCTAATATGGTGAAAAGTGATTTACATGGTTGATTAGAACCAAAATGTGGAACAAAATTGACATGTATGAAATTGTAACTAAGAGGTGGTAAAAAGATGTCAAATTGGATGTATATGATGTTAACATGTTAATTATACTAATTGATTGTGGAAAGTGAATCATATAGGGTGCAAAATGACTCTAATATGGTGAAAAGTGACTTACATGGTTAATTAGAACCAAAATGTGGACCAAAATTGACTTGTATGAATGTGGCACTAAGAGGTGATAAAAGGATTTCTAATTGCATGTACATGATGTGAACATGTTAATTGTACCAATATATGATGGCAAGTGACTCTTATAAGGTGCAAAGTGACTCTAATATAGTGAGAAGTCACTTACATGATTGATTAGAGCCAATATGTGACCCAAAATTAACTTGTAGGAAATGGGTACCAAGAGGTGGTTAAAGGATGTCTAATTGCATGTACATGATGTTAATATGTTAATTGTATCAATATATGGTGACAACTGACTTTTATAGGGTGCAAAGTGACTCTAATATGGTGAAGAGTGACTTAAATGGTTGATTAGAGCCAAAATGTGGAACAAAATTAACTTGTATCAAAGTGACATTAATAGGTGGTAAAAGGATGTCAAATTGGATGTATATAATGTTAACATGTTAATTGTTGTATGTATGGTGGAAAGTGACTCTTATAGGGTGCAAAGTGACACTAATATGTTGAAAAGTGACTTACATGTTTGATTAAAACCAAAATGTGGAACAAAATTGACCTGTATGAAAGTGGAACTAAGAGGTGGTAAAAGGATATCAAATTGGATGTATATGATGTTAACATGTTAATTATACAAATAGATTGTGGAAAGTGACTCATATAGGGTGCAAAATGACTCTAATATGGTGAAAAGTGACTTACATGGTTAATTAGAACCAAAATGTGGAACAAAATTGACTCGTATGAATGTGGCACTAAGAGGTGGTAAAGGATTTCTAATTGCATGTACATGATGTTAACAAGTTAATTGTACCAATATATGATGGCAAGTGACTCTTATAAGGTGCAAAGTGACTCTAATATGGTGAGAAGTCACTTACATGATTGATTAGAGCCAAAATGTGGCCCAAAATTGACTTGTAGGGAAGGGGTACCAAGATTTGGTTAAAGGATGTCTAATTGCATGTACATGATGTTAAGATGGTAATTGTATCAATGATGAGGATCAAGGAATGAATATGTTAATTTGGATGTGGTTATGTGTGCTCGTGGTGGTGTTCAATTGGAGAGGACGCAAACATGGGTTATGCAGCTTACTTGGACAACAAGGAATAAATGAGCGATGCATGAAGTTGGACAAGTAGCTGATTATTATATAATAATTAATTTGAATTTTGCTTGCAAGTTTTTACCTTTCACTTGAAAGGGTTTTTCTTGTTTTAAGCACTTAGTATTTTATTTTCCTATTTGGATTTGGTTTTTGTCTTTTTTTTATTCGGATTTGGTTTTTAAATTTGTTTCCTCGAAGGATTCAGATATTGGCTAATTCAAGCTGATATTGAATTTCTCTCGGAATCCTATTGGGTTTGGGTTATTGTCTAAGCCTATAAATACCCCTATTGGGTTTGGGTTATTGTCTAAGCCTATAAATACCCTTCTCATGTAATCTTTTAAGAGAGACAATGGATGATATAAAACTTTTGTTTTGAGATAAACTATGAGTAGTTTTTCTTTCCTCTAAACTTCAATTACTGGATTGTTTTGAAGGTTATATTCGAATTACTTAGTTTCTGGATTGATCTAAGCAATTTGAGATTCAAAGTTCACGTTTCTGGATTGATCGTGTTCTTTTGAAATATCCTCTTCATCTCTTATCCCTTTTCTTCTTCTTATTTTTGTTTCTTTGTGGTGCGATCCACATCAATCAATATATGGTGACAAGTGACTCTTATAGAGTAAAAAGTGACTCTAATATGGTGAAAAGTGACTTACATGGTTGATTAGAACCAAAATGTGGAACAAAATTAACATGTATGAAAGTGACATTAATAGGGGGTAAAAGGATGTCAAATTGGATATATATAATGTTAACATGTTAATTGTTGTATGTATGGTGGAAAATGACTCTTATAGGGTGCAAAGTGACTCTAATATGGTGAAAAGTGACTTACATGGTTGATTAGAACCAAAATGTGGAACAACATTTACCTGTATAAAATTGGAACTAAGAGTTGGTAAAAAGATGTCAAATTGGAAGTATATGATGTTGACATGTTAATTATACTAATAGATTGTGGAAAGTGAATCATATAGGGTGTAAAATGACTCTAATATGGTGAAAAGTGACTTACATGTTTAATTAGAACCAAAATGTGGACCAAAATTGACTTGTATGAATGTGGCACTAAGAGTTGGTGAAAGGATTTCTAATTTCATGTACATGATGTTAACATGTTAATTGTACCAATATATGATGGCAAGTGACTCTTATAAGGTGCAAAGTGACTCTAATATGGTGAGAAGTCACTTACATGATTGATTAGAGCCAACATGTGGCCCAAAATTGACTTGTTGGAAAGGGGGTACCAAGAGGTGGTTAAAGGATGTCTAATTGCATGTGCATGATGTTAACATGTTAATTGTATCAATATATGGTGACAAGTGTCTCTTGTAGGGTGCAAAGTGACTCTAATATGTTGAAAAGTGACTTACATGGTTCATTAAAGCTAAAATGTGGAACAAAATTAACTTGTATGAAAGTAGTATTAATAGGTGGTAAAAGGATGTCAAATTGGATGTATATGATGTTAACATGTTAATTGTTATATATATGACGGAAAGTGACTCTTATAGGGTGCAAAGTGACTCTAATATGGTGAAAAGTGATTTACATGGTTGATTAGAACCAAAATGTGGAACAAAATTGACCTGTATGAAATTGTAACTAAGAGGTGGTAAAAAGATGTCAAATTGGATGTATGTGATGTTAACATGTTAATTATACTAATAGATTGTGGAAAGTGAATCATATAGGGTGCAAAATGACTCTAAAATGGTGAAAAGTGACTTACATGGTTAATTAGAACCAAAATGTGGACCAAAATTGATTTGTATGAATGTGGCACTAGGAGGTGGTAAAAGGATTTCTAATTGCATGTACATGATGTGAACATGTTAATTGTACCAATATATGATGGCAAGTGACTCTTATAAGGTGCAAAGTGACCCTAATATAGTGAGAAGGCACTTACACGATTGATTAGAGCCAAAATGTGGCCCAAAATTAACTTGTAGGAAATGGGTACCAAGAGGTGGTTAAAGGATGTCTAATTGCATGTACATGATGTTAACATGTTAATTGTATCAATTATGGTGGAAAGTGACTCTTATAGGATGCAAAATGACTCTAATATGTTGAAAAATGACTTACATGGTTGATTAGAGCTAAAATGTGGAACAAAATTAATTGTATGAAAGTAGCATTAATAGGTGGTAAAAGGATGTCAAATTGGATGTATATGATGTTAACATGTTAATTGTTATATATATGGTGGAAAGTGACTCTTATAGGGTGCAAAGTGACTGTAATATGTTGAAAAGTGACTTACATGGTTGATTAGAACCAAAATGTGGAACAAAATTGACCTGTATGAAAGTGGAACTAAGAGGTGGTAAAAGGATATCAAATTGGATGTATATGATGTTAACATGTTAATTATACAAATAGATTGTGGAAAGTGACTCATATAGGGTGCAAAATGACTCTAATATGGTGAAAAGTGACTTACATGGTTAATTAGAACAAAAATGTGGAACAAAATTGACTCGTATGAATGTGGCACTAAGAGATGGTAAAAGGATTTCTAATTGCATGTACATGATGTGAACATGTTAATTGTACCAATATATGATGGCAAGTGACTCTTATAAGGTGCAAAGTGACTCTAATATAGTGAAAAGTCACTTACATGATTGATTAGAGCCAAAATGTGGCCCAAAATTAACTTGTAGGAAATGGGTACCAAGAGGTGGTTAAAGGATGTCTAATTGCATGTACATGATGTTAACATGTTAATTGTTTCAATATATGGTGACAACTGACTCTTATAGGGTGCAAAGTGACTCTAATATGGTGAAGAGTGACTTAAATGGTTGATTAGAGCCAAAATGTGGAACAAAATTAACTTGTATGAAAGTGACATTAATAGGTGGTAAAAGGATGTCAAATTGGATGTATATAATGTTAACATGTTAATTGTTGTATGTATGGTGGAAAGTGACTCTTATATGGTGTAAAGTGACTCTAATATGGTGAAAAGTGACTTACATGGTTGATTAGAACCAAAATGTGGAACAACATTTACCTGTATGAAATTGGAACTAAGAGGTGGTAAAAATATGTCAAATTGGAAGTATATGATGTTGACATGTTAATTATACTAATAGATTGTGGAAAGTGAATCATATAGGGTGTAAAGTGACTCTAATATGGTGAAAAGTGACTTACATGGTTAATTATAACCAAAATGTGGACCAAAATTGACTTGTATGAATGTGGCACTAAGAGGTGGTAAAAGGATTTCTAATTGCATGTACATGATGTTAACATGTTAATTGTACCAATATATGATGGCAAGTGACTCTTATAAGGTGCAAAGTGACTCTAATATGGTGAGAAGTCACTTACATGATTGATTAGAGCCAAAATGTGGCCCAGAATTGACTTGCTGGAAAGGGGGTACCAAGAGGTGGTTAAAGGATGTCTAATTGCATGTACATGATGTTAACATGTTAGTAGTATGAATATATGGTGACAAGTGTCTCTTGTAGGGTGCAAAGTGACCCTAATATAGTGAGAAGTCACTTACACCATTGATTAGAGCCAAAATGTGGCCCAAAATTAACTTGTAGGAAATGGGTACCAAGAGGTGGTTAAAGGATGTCTAATTGCATGTACATGATGTTAACATGTTAATTGTATCAATTATGGTGGAAAGTGACTCTTATACGATGCAAAGTGACTCTAATATGTTGAAAAGTGACTTACATGGTTGATTAGAGCTAAAATGTGGAACAAAATTAACTTGTATGAAAGTAGGATTAATAGGTGGTAAAAGGATGTCAAATTGGATGTATATGATGTTAACATGTTAATTGTTATATATATGGTGGAAAGTGACTCTTATAGGGTGCAAAGTGACTCTAATATGGTGAAAAGTGATTTACATGGTTGATTAGAACCAAAATGTGGAACAAAATTGACATGTATGAAATTGTAACTAAGAGGTGGTAAAAAGATGTCAAATTGGATGTATATGATGTTAACATGTTAATTATACTAATAGATTGTGGAAAGTGAATCATATCGGATGCAAAATGACTCTAATATGGTGAAAAGTGACTTACATGGTTAATTAGAACCAAAATGTGGACCAAAATTGACTTGTATGAATGTGGCACTAAGAGGTGGTAAAAGGATTTGAAATTGCATGTACATGATGTGAACATGTTAATTGTACCAATATATGATGGCAAGTGACTCTTATAAGGTGCAAAGTGACTCTAATATAGTGAGAAGTCACTTACATGATTGATTAGAGCCAATATGTGGCCCAAAATTAACTTGTAGGAAATGGGTACCAAGAGGTGGTTAAAGGATGTCTAATTGCATGTACATGATGGTAACATGTTAATTGTATCAATATATGGTGACAACTGACTCTTATAGGGTGCAAAGTGACTCTAATATGGTGAAGAGTGACTTAAATGGTTGATTAGAGCCAAAATGTGGAAAAACATTAACTTGTATGAAAATGACATTAATAGGTGGTAAAAGGATGTCAAATTGGATGTATATAATGTTAACATGTTAATTGTTGTATGTATGGTGGAAAGTGACTCTTATAGGGTGCAAAGTGACTCTAATATGTTGAAAAGTGACTTACATGGTTGATTAGAACCAAAATGTGGAACAAAATTGACCTGTATGAAAGTGGAACTAAGAGGTTGTAAAAGGATATCAAATTGGATGCATATGATGTTAACATGTTAATTATACAAATAGATTGTGGAAAGTGACTCATATAGGGTGCAAAATGGCTCTAATATGGTTTAAAGTGACTTACATGGTTAATTAGAACCAAAATGTGGAACAATATTGACTCGTATGAATGTGGCACTAAGAGGTGGTAAAGGATTTCTAATTGCATGTACATGATGTTAACATATTAATTGTACCAATACATGATGGCAAGTGACTCTTATAAGCTGCAAAGTGACTCTAATATGGTTAGAAGTCACATACATGATTGATTAGAGCCAAAATGTGGCCCAAAATTGACTTGTAGGAAAGGGGTACCAAGAGTTGGTTAAAGGATGTCTAATTGCATGTACATGATGTTAAGATGGTTATTGTATCAATATATGGTGACAAGTGACTCTCATAGAGTAAAAAGTGACTCTAATATGGTGAAGAGTGACTTAAATGGTTGATTAGAGCCAAAATGTGGAACAATATTAACTTGTATGAAAGTGACATTAATAGGTGGTAAAAGGATGTCAAATTGGATGTATATAATGTTAACAAGTTAATTGTTGTATGTATGGTGGAAAGTGACTCTTATAGGGTGCAAAGTGACTCTAATATGGTGAAAAGTGACTTACATGGTTGATTAGAACCAAAATGTGGAACAACATTTACCTGTATGAAATTGGAACTAAGAGGTGGTAAAAATATGTCAAATTGGAAGTATATGATGTTGACATGTTAATTATACTAATAGATTGTGGAAAGTGAATCATATAGGGTGTAAAGTGACTCTAATATGGTGAAAAGTGACTTACATGGTTAATTATAACCAAAATGTGGACCAAAATTGACTTGTATGAATGTGGCACTAAGAGGTGGTAAAAGGGATTTCTAATTGCATGTACATGATGTTAACATGTTAATTGTACCAATATATGATGGCAAGTGACTCTTATAAGGTGCAAAGTGACTCTAATATGGTGAGAAGTCACTTACATGATTGATTAGAGCCAAAATGTGGCCCAAAATTGACTTGCTGGAAAGGGGGTACCAAGAGGTGGTTAAAGGATGTCTAATTGCATGTACATGATGTTAACATGTTAGTAGTATGAATATATGGTGACAAGTGTCTCTTGTAGGGTGCAAAGTGACCCTAATATAGTGAGAAGTCACTTACATGATTGATTAGAGCCAACATGTGGCCCAAAATTGACTTGTTGGAAAGGGGGTACCAAGAGGTGGTTAAAGGATGTCTAATTGCATGTGCATGATGTTAACATGTTAATTGTATCAATATATGGTGACAAGTGTCTCTTGTAGGGTGCAAAGTGACTCTAATATGTTGAAAAGTGACTTACATGGTTCATTAAAGCTAAAATGTGGAACAAAATTAACTTGTATGAAAGTAGCATTAATAGGTGGTAAAAGGATGTCAAATTGGATGTATATGATGTTAACATGTTAATTGTTATATATATGGCGGAAAGTGACTCTTATAGGGTGCAAAGTGACTCTAATATGGTGAAAAGTGATTTACATGGTTGATTAGAACCAAAATGTGGAACAAAATTGACCTGTATGAAATTGTAACTAAGAGGTGGTAAAAAGATGTCAAATTGGATGTATATGATGTTAACATGTTAATTATACTAATAGATTGTGGAAAGTGAATCATATAGGGTGCAAAATGACTCTAAAATGGTGAAAAGTGACTTACATGGTTAATTAGAACCAAAATGTGGACCAAAATTGATTTGTATGAATGTGGCACTAGGAGGTGGTAAAAGGATTTCTAATTGCATGTACATGATGTGAACATGTTAATTGTACCAATATATGATGGCAAGTGACTCTTATAAGGTACAAAGTGACCCTAATATAGTGAGAAGGCACTTACACGATTGATTAGAGCCAAAATGTGGCCCAAAATTAACTTGTAGGAAATGGGTACCAAGAGGTGGTTAAAGGATGTCTAATTGCATGTACATGATGTTAACATGTTAATTGTATCAATTATGGTGGAAAGTGACTCTTATAGGATGCAAAATGACTCTAATATGTTGAAAAATGACTTACATGGTTGATTAGAGCTAAAATGTGGAACAAAATTAATTGTATGAAAGTAGCATTAATAGGTGGTAAAAGGATGTCAAATTGGATGTATATGATGTTAACATGTTAATTGTTATATATATGGTGGAAAGTGACTCTTATAGGGTGCAAAGTGACTCTAATATGTTGAAAAGTGACTTACATGGTTGATTAGAACCAAAATGTGGAACAAAATTGACCTGTATGAAAGTGGAACTAAGAGGTGGTAAAAGGATATCAAATTGGATGTATATGATGTTAACATGTTAATTATACAAATAGATTGTGGAAAGTGACTCATATAGGGTGCAAAATGACTCTAATATGGTGAAAAGTGACTTACATGGTTAATTAGAACAAAAATGTGGAACAAAATTGACTCGTATGAATGTGGCACTAAGAGATGGTAAAAGGATTTCTAATTGCATGTACATGATGTGAACATGTTAATTGTACCAATATATGATGGCAAGTGACTCTTATAAGGTGCAAAGTGACTCTAATATAGTGAAAAGTCACTTACATGATTGATTAGAGCCAAAATGTGGCCCAAAATTAACTTGTAGGAAATGGGTACCAAGAGGTGGTTAAAGGATGTCTAATTGCATGTACATGATGTTAACATGTTAATTGTTTCAATATATGGTGACAACTGACTCTTATAGGGTGCAAAGTGACTCTAATATGGTGAAGAGTGACTTAAATGGTTGATTAGAGCCAAAATGTGGAACAAAATTAACTTGTATGAAAGTGACATTAATAGGTGGTAAAAGGATGTCAAATTGGATGTATATAATGTTAACATGTTAATTGTTGTATGTATGGTGGAAAGTGACTCTTATAGGGTGCAAAGTGACTCTAATATGGTGAAAAGTGACTTACATGGTTGATTAGAACCAAAATGTGGAACAACATTTACCTGTATGAAATTGGAACTAAGAGGTGGTAAAAATATGTCAAATTGGAAGTATATGATGTTGACATGTTAATTATACTAATAGATTGTGGAAAGTGAATCATATAGGGTGTAAAGTGACTCTAATATGGTGAAAAGTGACTTACATGGTTAATTATAACCAAAATTTGGACCAAAATTGACTTGTATGAATGTGGCACTAAGAGGTGGTAAAGGGATTTCTAATTGCATGTACATGATGTTAACATGTTAATTGTACCAATATATGATGGCAAGTGACTCTTATAAGGTGCAAAGTGACTCTAATATGGTGAGAAGTCACTTACATGATTGATTAGAGCCAAAATGTGGCCCAAAAATGACTTGCTGGAAAGGGGGTACCAAGATGTGGTTAAAGGATGTCTAATTGCATGTACATGATGTTAACATGTTAGTAGTATGAATATATGGTGACAAGTGTCTCTTGTAGGGTGCAAAGTGACCCTAATATAGTGAGAAGTCACTTACACCATTGATTAGAGCCAAAATGTGGCCCAAAATTAACTTGTAGGAAATGGGTACCAAGAGGTGGTTAAAGGATGTCTAATTGCATGTACATGATGTTAACATGTTAATTGTATCAATTATGGTGGAAAGTGACTCTTATACGATGCAAAGTGACTCTGATATGTTGAAAAGTGACTTACATGGTTGATTAGAGCTAAAATGTGGAACAAAATTAACTTGTATGAAAGTAGGATTAATAGGTGGTAAAAGGATGTCAAATTGGATGTATATGATGTTAACATGTTAATTGTTATATATATGGTGGAAAGTGACTCTTATAGGGTGCAAAGTGACTCTAATATGGTGAAAAGTGATTTACATGGTTGATTAGAACCAAAATGTGGAACAAAATTGACATGTATGAAATTGTAACTAAGAGGTGGTAAAAAGATGTCAAATTGGATGTATATGATGTTAACATGTTAATTATACTAATAGATTGTGGAAAGTGAATCATATAGGATGCAAAATGACTCTAATATGGTGAAAAGTGACTTACATGGTTAATTAGAACCAAAATGTGGACCAAAATTGACTTGTATGAATGTGGCACTAAGAGGTGGTAAAAGGATTTGAAATTGCATGTACATGATGTGAACATGTTAATTGTACCAATATATGATGGCAAGTGACTCTTATAAGGTGCAAAGTGACTCTAATATAGTGAGAAGTCACTTACATGATTGATTAGAGCCAATATGTGGCCCAAAATTAACTTGTAGGAAATGGGTACCAAGAGGTGGTTAAAGGATGTCTAATTGCATGTACATGATGGTAACATGTTAATTGTATCAATATATGGTGACAACTGACTCTTATAGGGTGCAGAGTGACTCTAATATGGTGAAGAGTGACTTAATGGTTGATTAGAGCCAAAATGTGGAAAAAAATTAACTTGTATGAAATGACATTAATAGGTGGTAAAAGGATGTCAAATTGGATGTATATAATGTTAACATGTTAATTGTTGTATGTATGGTGGAAAGTGACTCTTATAGGGTGCAAAGTGACTCTAATATGTTGAAAAGTGACTTACATGGTTGATTAGAACCAAAATGTGGAACAAAATTGACCTGTATGAAAGTGGAACTAAGAGGTTGTAAAAGGATATCAAATTGGATGCTATGATGTTAACATGTTAATTATACAAATAGATTGTGGAAAGTGACTCATATAGGGTGCAAAATGGCTCTAATATGGTTAAAAGTGACTTACATGGTTAATTAGAACCAAAATGTGGAACAATATTGACTCGTATGAATGTGGCACTAAGAGGTGGTAAAGGATTTCTAATTGCATGTACATGATGTTAACATATTAATTGTACCAATATATGATGGCAAGTGACTCTTATAAGGTGCAAAGTGACTCTAATATGGTTAGAAGTCAAATACATGATTGATTAGAACCAAAATGTGGCCCAAAATTGACTTGTAGGAAAGGGGTACCAAGAGTTGATTAAAGGATGTCTAATTGCATGTACATGATGTTAAGATGGTTATTGTATCAATATATGGTGACAAGTGACTCTCATAGAGTAAAAGTGACTATAATATGGTGAAGAGTGACTTAAATGGTTGATTAGAGCCAAAATGTGGAACAATATTAACTTGTATGAAAGTGACATTAATAGGTGGTAAAGGATGTCAAATTGGATGTATATAATGTTAACATGTTAATTGTTGTATGTATGGTGGAAAGTGACTCTTATAGGGTGCAAAGTGACTCTAATATGGTGAAAAGTGACTTACATGGTTGATTAGAACCAAAATGTGGAACAACATTTACCTGTATGAAATTGGAACTAAGAGGTGGTAAAAATATGTCAATTGGAAGTATATGATGTTGACATGTTAATTATACTAATAGATTGTGGAAAGTGAATCATATAGGTGTAAAGTGACTCTAATATGGTGGAAAAGGGACTGACATGGTTAATTATAACCAAATGTGGACCAAAATTGACTTGTATGAATGTGGCACTAAGAGGTGGTAAAAGGATTTCTAATTGCATGTACATGATGTTAACATGTTAATTGTACCAATATATGATGGCAAGTGACTCTTTATAAGGTGCAAAGTGACTCTAATATGGTGAGAAGTCACTTACATGATTGATTAGAGCCAAATGTGGCCCAAAATTGACTTGCTGGAAAGGGGTACCAAGAGGTGGTTAAAGGATGTCTAATTGCATGTACATGATGTTAACATGTTAGTAGTATGAAATATTGGTGACAAGTGTCTCTTGTAGGGTGCAAAGTGACCCTAATATAGTGAGAAGTCACTTACACCATTGATTAGATGCCAAAATTGTGGCCCAAAATTAACTTGTAGGAAATGGGTACCAAGAGGTGGTTAAAGGATGTCTAATTGCATGTACTGATGTTAACATGTTAATTGTATCAATTATGGTGGAAAGTGACTCTTATACGATGCAAAGCGACTCTAATATGTTGAAAAGTGACTTACATGGTTGATTAGAGCTAAAATGTGGAACAAAATTAACTTGTATGAAAGTAGGATTAATAGGTGGTAAAAGGATGTCAAATTGGATGTATATGATGTTAACATGTTAATTGTTATATATATGGTGGAAGTGACTCTTATAGGGTGCAAGTGACTCTAATATGGTGAAAGTGATTTACATGGTTGATTAGAACCAAAATGTGGAACAAAATTGACATGTATGAAATTGTAACTAAGAGGTGGTAAAAAGATGTCAAATTGGATGTATATGATGTTAACATGTTAATTATACTAATAGATTGTGGAAAGTGAATCATATAGGATGCAAAATGACTCTAATATGGTGAAAAGTGACTTACATGGTTAATTAGAACCAAAATGTGGACCAAATTGACTTGTATGAATGTGGCACTAAGAGGTGGTAAAAGGATTTGAAATTGCATGTACATGATGTGAACATGTTAATTGTACCAATATATGATGGCAAATGACTCTATAAGGTGCAAAGTGACTCTAATATAGTGAGAAGTCACTTACATGATTGATTAGAGCCAATATGTGGCCCAAAATTAACTTGTAGGAAATGGGTACCAAGAGGTGGTTAAAGGATGTCTAATTGCATGTACATGATGGTAAATGTTAATTGTATCAATATATGGTGACAACTAACTCTTATAGGGTGCAAAGTGACTCTAATATGGTGAAGAGTGACTTAAATGGTTGATTAGAGCCAAAATGTGGAAACAAATTAACTTGTATGAAAATGACATTAATAGGTGGTAAAGGATGTCAAATTGGATGTATATAATGTTAACATGTTAATTGTTGTATGTATGGTGGAAAGTGACTCTTATAGGGTGCAAAGTGACTCTAATATGTTGAAAAGTGACTTACATGGTTGATTAGAACCAAAATGTGGAACAAAATTGACCTGTATGAAAGTGGAACTAAGAGGTTGTAAAAGGATATCAATTGGATGTATATGATGTTAACATGTAATTATACAAATAGATTGTGGAAAGTGACTCATATAGGGTGCAAAATGGCTCTAATATGGTTAAAAGTGACTTACATGGTTAATTAGAACCAAAATGTGAACAAAATTGACTCGTATGAATGTGGCACTAAGAGGTGGTAAAGGATTTCTAATTGCATGTACATGATGTTAACATATTAATTGTTACCAATTATGATGGCAAGTGACTCTTATAAGGTGCAAAGTGACTCTAATATGGTTATAAGTCACATACATGATTGATTAGCGCCGAAATGTGGCCCAAAATTGACTGTAGGAAAGGGGTACCAAGAGTTGGTTAAAGGATGTCTAATTGCATGTACATGATGTTAAGATGGTTATTGTATCAATATATGGTGACAAGTGACTCTCATAGAGTAAAAGTGACTCTAATATGGTGAAAAGTGACTTACATGGTTGATAGAACCAAAATGTGGAACAAATTAACTTGTATGAAAGTGACATTAATAGGTGGTAAAAGGATGTCAATTGGATATAATAAAGTTAACATGTTAATTGTTGTATGGTGGAAAATGACTCTTATAGGATGCAAAGTGACTTAATATGGTGAAAAGTGACTTACATGGTTGATTAGAACCAAAATGTGGAACAACATTTACCTGTATGAAATTGGAACTAAGAGGTGGTAAAAAGAT
>NW_027417438.1:0-40368 GCF_009905375.1 Apium graveolens
ACTGAATATATTTTATGATCTTTTAAAGAAGTTTGACTTAATGGAATGTTCATCTGCAAAAACTCCATGGCCCACTGCCACCAAGCTTGAATTAAACAAGGCTGAAAAGTCGTGGACATTACAAGTATAGAGGCATGGTTTGTTCACTTCTATATTAACTGCTAGTAGACCTGATATAATGTTTTCTACATGTCTATGTGCTAGATTTCAAGCTGACCCTAAAGAATCTCACTTAGTTGCTATTAAAAGAATTTTCAGATATCTCAAAGGGACTCCAAATCTAGGAATTTGGTACCCTAGAGAGTCTGGTTTTGATCTAATTGGCTACTCAGATACAGATTATGCAGGTTGCAAAATAGATAGGAAAAGTACAACTGGCACCTGTCAATTTCTAGGGAATAAGCTTGTGTCATGGTTCAGTAAGAAGCAAAATTTTGTTTCTACATCAACAGCTGAAGCTGAGTACATTGCTGCTGGTAGTTGCTGTGCACAGATACTATGGATGAGGAATCAACTATTTGACTATGGGCTAAATGTTGACAAAATTCCAATATTCTGTGACAACACAAGTGCCATTGCATTACTGAAAATCCAGTGCATCACTCAAGAACCAAGCACATTGACATCAAGTACCACTTTATAAGGGAACATGTGATGAATGGTACAGTGGAACTTCATTTTGTTCCAAGTGAAAAACAGATTGCAGACATATTTACCAAGCCACTTGATGAATCAACATTCACAAGATTAGTAAGTGAGCTAGGTATGCTTAATTATTCATAAATTCATGTCCTTATTGTAATTTGTTTTGTAGCCTGAAATGAATTTGTTGCAAAAACAAAGTTGGCTTTAAGTAAAGTCTATTCTATCAATGGATATTCCATATCAGTTGAAAGCCAAAACTATTCTATCAACGGATGTTCATTATCCGTTGAAAGACAAATATATTTCTGGTAATTTTATCCTTCAACGGATAAAACTGTGTTAATCTTCAACGGATAACTGTTTACCTCATCCGTTGAAGTGTCACATTAATCATTTTAAGTAAGTCACATCCGTTGATTCTTTTTACTTAACCGTTGATACATATATCTATACACAGTTGTATGTATTTGTATTAAAGGCAGTTTTTAGAATACAAACAGTTTTCCTTTATTCTCAAACGGCTATAATTTACTTAAAAATATTGTTTAATCATTCTCTTTATGTTTTAATTTGAGAAAATATAAAAGCCCCTTTGAATTCTTATTTTCACTTTACGCTTTCTTGCAATTTTTCAAAATCTTTTACTCTCTTTCTCTCCCAAAACTCTCAACCTTTCTCTGCAACCTCTACCCACTACAATGGCACCAGTAGTAAAGATAATGTCCCAATCTGGATTTGTCTATGAGAAAAACAATTTCATAGCTTTGGTGGAAAAGAACGAAGCCCACTCAGATTATCACAAGATGATGGACTTCATCAAAAACTGCAAACTAAGCTATGCAATGCTGGAAGCCCCAATGATTTACTGTGAGGTAATTGAGGAGATTTGGACAACTGCAGAGTTCAACCCCATTGATATGACCATCACTTTCTCTCTCAAAGGTAAAGATTACTGTATTAACTGTGATGATATACAATCCTGTTTCAAACTACCTGAAAATAATGCCATGACACCACACACTGATAATGATGTATCTAGCATGTTAGATTCCAAAGGCTATTCTTTTGATTCTGCTAGTTTAGGAAGTATTAGGAGAAAAGGCCTTAGGAAAGAATAGAGTTTTCTTGGTGATGCCTTTATCAAGGTTTTCTCTGGCAAAATTAGTAATTTTGATGCAATAACTTCATCTCTTGTTAATATGCTCTATATGCTATTTTCTGATATGTACTTTAATTTTAGCAAGTATGTTATGCTAGAATTGGGTACTAGGTTAGGTAACAAGGCTAATAGACCTCATAACATCTACTATGCTAGATTCTTTATGTTATTGGCTAACCATGTTGCTGAAGGTTTGGTCATAACCAATGAGAGTAATAAACTCAAATGCTGGGCACAAGAGAAGAGGGTCCTTGCAGACCTTTTGAGAATTAACCTCAACAATCAGGTGCCATTGGTATACTTACCAATCATGAATGCACCTCAGGTAAGTGAGGTAAATACTTCTTCAAGTCCTACTACTTCCAACCCCATCATTTCTTTGCCTTCAAGTGTGGCCATGGAATCTGTGTCTTTGTCCCAATAGATTCCTACCAAGGCCACCAAACCTAAAGTTTCAAAACCAAAGTCAAAGAAAGCCACCTCTGTTGTTTCTCAAAAGACAAAAGTTGTAACAACTACCATAAACCCTGAGGGGAGTGAACAGGGTGTGAGAGGTGAGGGGAGGGGTGAACATCAAGAAAACCCCCAGGATAAGGTAGGATAGGTGAGTGGTACCCCAGCTAGCCAAGCCACAGTTTCTCAAAAGACTGTGGTGGTTAGAAAGGATTCAAACTCATCCATAGTTGCATCCTCCCAAAAGGGTGCAACTATTGAAAATAGTCCCCAACCAGAGACACAGAACAAAAGAGGGAGGGACACTGAAGCCACACACTCACCTATAAAAGCCTTTACAAGAAGAAAAAGGGTCAAAACCCTAGTTTCCACACAGGGTGCACACACTGCATAGATACACCCACCTGTATCTATGCCTTCTCAAATTCAGCTTGATGTGACTCCAACAAATATGGAGTCACAGGCCCATTCTCTCAAAATTGACACACATCAATCGCCAAACTCTCCATCACCATCTCTGGATGTGGGCATGATATTCACATCAATTCCTGATTCTCCCTCTTTAAAACTCAGGGAGGAGCCCCACTCAAATACTGGTGATCATCATCTTTTAGATGATTTGTTGGATCATCAGCCAATTCTTTCAGACTTAGTTGAAGAATCTGTGTCACCTAAATGAAAATCAATCCATACAGATTCAACAATTATGTCACTTTCAATTTCTACTTCTTTTCCTTCTTCAACGGATATCTCTCATCCGTTGACAAGTGGTTGTTCTTCAATGGATAAGCTTAATATCAGTTATCCGTTGATACCATCAGTTTCCACTTCAACGTATACTTCTTATCCGTTGATAGCCTCTACACAAACAACTAAATTAATTCCAAGTGTAGAAGACATGGTTACTGTAAAATCACTTCTAGGATTGAGGGAAGGGAGTGAAAATTTGAGTGAGAGGCTGGGTTGCTCCCAGGAAAAAGGAGAGCTTGAGAGTCTAAATATACATGTTATTTCTTCCAGCATGGCAAAAGAAAGTGAGAGGAGTGCCACCTTAGTAGATGAAGGTGAGGGTGTGAGGAGTGTGAGCCAGAGGGAGCCCCTGATGCAAGAAAAGAGAGAAATTGAGAGAAAAGCAGGTACAGAAGGTATAAGGGTGGATACAGCCATTGCTCATGAGTTAATGATTGTGGATGATGCTGAAAAGGAAAGACAATTTCAGCAACATTACAAAGCTGTAATTGATAACATTTCCTTGGATGCTGATACTTTTACTCATCCTGTGTCAGCCTATCAACTGTTGGCTACTCAGGGCAATGAGGAGGCAGAGAAGACTTTAAATCTAGTACATACTTCAGAATCTCTACAAAGGGATAAAGCTGTTGTCAATATGATGCCTTCTACAGCTGGTGAGCCATCTGAAGAATTTGGAGTAAATTCTAATGATAATGACTCTGTTTCATTTGATGGAAGCATGAACTTAGTGGGAGATGAAGGCCCAAGTTCTATTCCAGATTTACCTGAATGGGCATTGACAAAAGAGTTTACACCAGGACAATTCAATATATCATTAGTCAAACAAGTTATGTCTATCCAAAAGGCCATTCAGAACACCTCAAATGCTGGTACCAAGGCTATTCTTCAATCCCACCTAGATTCTCTACATCTCATAAAGCTACAGCAATTAAGACAGAATCTGAGTGTGGATTAACTCAAAAAGGATATAGCTGACTTGAAGTCCTACAATTCTGAGAAGCTGGATTCAATCATGCCTTATGGTACCATGCAGGACCTGTTATTGAGACTGAGAAGAGAATCAGATGCTGAAAAGAAGCTGGCCAAATTGGAGGACAGAGTTCAAGTTATTGAAAACTCTGTGGTCACCATTCTTCAAAATCAACAGTCTCAGACCAGTCTTCTAATGCAACTGGCTAAAGCACAAGGATTGACTCCTCTCCTTGATGATAACAAAAAGGGGGAGAATAAAGTGAAAGGGGGAGGGGAGCCATCTACAAACATTCAAATATCCAAAGTGCTAGTTCCTGCCATCACTACTTCTCCAACACTTCAAATCAAAGGAAAGCTTGATGGAATTGATCCAATCCAGCTAGCAGTAGTTGAGATGAAGGTGAAAGAGCAAAGGAGAAAAATTGATGAAAAAGGACTCCACAACAAAATGGTGTGGTGGAAAGAAAGAACAAATCACTAATTGAAGCTACAAGAACAATGCTTGAAGAGTCAAAACTCCCAACATATTTTTGGGCTGAGGTTGTTAACTGTGCATGTTAAACTCAGAATATTTCTCTAATCAATCAGGAAAAAGGGGCACAAGCCAGTAAGGAGGAATAAGGTTGGAAAAACTGCTTTCAGGAAACTGAAGCCCATGGTACTCAAGCCATCTACTAGATTCAACAACGACTCTACAAAGAACCCTCTAAACTTTGTTCAACTAGAAGAAGTGGATTTTCCTCTTCCAAAGCCTGATGAAGACAAAGTTTTGGATGGTAACATCATAAAGCACAAAGAGACCAAGGATGTAGTGGAAAGAATGAACATGGCTATCATCTATAGAGAGGGAAAGAGTATCTGTGTGATGCAAGGACATCCCAAATTCTCAATATCCAAGAGGGAAGAAACCATGAGGTTAAAGGAAGAAGCTAAAAAGATGAAGGCTGACAAAAGAGCACAAGGAAAGCTTGAAAAATAGCTAAAGTCAAGTCAGACTGAAGAAAAGAAGAAGATTGAAGACAAGAGTGAAGAAGAAAAGATTGAAAGCAAAAATATGGATATGGGGAATGTGGTTGGTGAGAGTATGGAGGAAAGAAGAGAGGAAATAAAGGAATGGCAGAAAGTGAACAGAAAGAAGGCCAATGCAAAAAGGAAGAGTGGAGATGACACTGTGGAAACCCAATCAAAATTTAAACCACTATCTTACATTCCTGAACCTTTTGTTGCTGATCCCAGTATAAATGTCCATGGTGAACCAATCATCCCTAAAGAGGAACCTATTGATTGGGACACCATCAACTTGCCTACCTTCCTAACTACCTCTCCACCACTAAAGAAACTGAAAAGAAAATCCAAATCAACACCTCCCCTAACCTCAAGTAAATTCACTAAAAAACATAAACCTAAGCCTAAGCCACAAGCCTCAAAGGATGATTATGTTCACATTTGTGACATAAAAGAATATACAGATATTGAACTCTATCTGGATGAGCTGGAGGAAGTAAGGGGAATAAGTGCCTACAAACAGCTCCCAGAAAGGCTAGTGTTCAAGTATAAAGGAAGTGAGGAAAGGACTTGGCCTCTTCAAAGAATTCTAAATGAGGGCTATTCTACCTTGGTTAGAGTCTACTCAGCTATCAAAAGGGATTCTGGCTTTACCAGGACTGCCAAAACTGAGATTCTCAACAAGATTGCCAGCATAAGGAAAACTTGGTGGGAGTCTAATTCCTGGCCTAGAACACTACTCATCCCTGAGCATGGAATTACAATTCATAAATCACCTCATTGGTTGATGGAGTTCAGAGACAATAAAGGAGTCAGAAAATTTTTCAGACTTGAAGACCATCTTAAAATTGCCAGTAATGAAACTCCCAAGGACATGCAATCTAAGTTGCATATCAGTGAAGAAGATGAAGCTGAATTCTACAGACAACTCTAACTCCAAGTAGAGGAAAATGACAGGAGGCTAGGGAAGAAAACAAGGGAACAAATGAAAAGAAAATAATTTGCTCAGTCTAAAGGAGCATCCTTGGAAACAATGTAATTCTTCAATTCTATCTCAGTACATACACTTTTGCAGTACTTTTGAATTTCTACTTGATTTCAGCTCATATATTTGTTAAGTGTTTTGTTATCATCAAGTTAAACCTAAATTTATGCCTACAATTCTAGTAGACATAAATAGGGGGAGATTGTTAGGAATATGTGTATTAGTTTGATGATAAGTTAAGCAAAACACTTAAGTAGAAATCTAGTGTTTGTAGCCTCAACGGATAAGACCACTCTGGCTATCCGTTGATGGAGTAGCTTTACTTAGAAATAAGTTTAGTATTGTAGCACATTTCAGTTTCTGTATTTAAGTTATAATTCTTAGAAGTTGTGGGAAATTATAAGTCATGTTGACTACTAGTGGATATGCAAATAGGAGGGCTAATTGTAAATATTTCATGCCTTGTAATTTTGTATAAATGAAGCAGTATCAACTGATAGATTAAAGGCCTTCAACGGATGAGAAACAAAGCTTCAACGGATGTCTCTAAAGCTTCAACGGATAACATCCATCAATGGATAAGTGCATCAACAGGTAAAGCTTCAACTGATAAAGCATCAACGGATAAAGCCATCAACGGGTGAAAAGCTTCAACGAATGCTCAGTTCAATAGCAGTTGACAGTGATAATTCATAAGCTGACGAAGGCACATGGGTTGACAGAGACAATTGGAATGTGGTAGCCTCTTGGAGGAATCAAGAAAATGTAGCATTTCCATTCTGGTGCAAACAAGGAAGTATTCAAAGATTCACAGATTATCCTAGATTGCATTGGATAGAGAAATGAAGAAGAAACATGTGAAAAACTATTTTTAAAATTGTATTTTATTTTTGTCTTCACTTGTAAACTTGGTGATATATAAACCAAGTTGCAGCTAGTAATTAGATGATGAATTTTCCAGAGCTGTTTAGAAAAATATAGAGAGAAAATCGTCTTGTTTGTACTAGGACGCAGCTGTGATCAATTCTTTGAATCACAGATTTTCTGAAATACACATCTCTGGTGGAATAACAAATCCATCAGAAAAGTTTTTAAAGCCTTTGTGTTCTTTACATTTTGTGTCTTGAATATACATCTGTCTGCACCTGCTCAAAGCAATTCACACACAACTGTTCATCAAACACTTAGCCTTTGAAACTGCTCAAAACTTAAAAAAGTTTTGAGATTTACATTCAACCCCCTTCTGTAAATCTCATTGTTAGTTCCTTGGGAATAACAAACGGAACCCGTCTTAAAAAGGGATTAAAATGTTTAAATGTGAAATGTGTGTGTTAATGTGAAATGGAATGTTTAAGTAAGTATTGCGATCTAGTGAGCTATCGGTTGGTAAACATAATCGATTGTGAAGCGTAATTGAAACGCTGAGCGTCGGGCCGTCAGGCAGAACATGACCCGGTACACGAAAAGAGGAATAATGATAAAAAGGAAAATTTTATGATCAGATATGAGTTGTGATATGTGAATATATGTGCTTGCTTTTCTGTATGCATGACTACGTGAACTGTTAATTTTTAAAAGGATTTAAGGGAATTATTTGATTTAAAATAAGGATTATTGGACCTTTATACATTTTTATAAAATTACTCGAATAAGGTCGAGGCATGAAATTTGTTTTGTTACCTCCGAAATAGTCCTAGATACTTTCTAAAAATAATAGACGGATTTATTTCATGATCGGTGCATTTTAAAATGATTTTATGGAGTTAAAATGCTATATTCAGCATAATCTTGTAAAATCCGTATTTAATCAACTGTTCGCTCAAAACTTATTCTGAAAATATGGCTGAAAAGCTAATTTCGAGATCTATGTTCTAAAATTATTAATCGTACCTATTCTATCTTTTACAAGAGAGATATTTACTAATTAAATTAATTTTTGGAAAGGAATAAAGAATGATTTGGTGATATAATTGCCTATTTACTAAACTAACCTTCCTTGGTAGTATATAAACCACAACCCGCCCTCTTTCTTTTCTTTCCTCACCCCCGACCTCTCTCTTTTTCTCTCATTCTCTCATTTCTTTTTTTATCTCTCGTGTTTTCTCTCTCTCACTCTCGGTACTCTCTCTCTCTCTCTTCAATCTCTCTCTTGTTCTTCATCCATTTTCGATTATAAGATCATGGTTGTGTGAGATTTTGCTTCATCTATCTAGGAATATAGATGCATGTTGCTATCTCCAAGGTTTTTGAAAAATCCAAATTTAGAATTTGGTGGTTTTGCTTCGGTTCATATGAAAACAAAAAGGGTTGTTATTCCCAGTGGACTAACAATGAGATTTACAGAAGGGGGTTGAATGTAAATCTCAAAACTTTTTCAAGTTTTGAGCAGTTTCTAAGGCTAAGTGTTTGAGTGATCAAATGTGTGTGAATTGCTTGAAGCTGATGCAGACAGATATACATTCAAACACAAATGTAATGAGCACAAAGAACTTAAAAACTTTTCTGGTGGATTTGTTGTTCCACCAGAGATGTGTTATTTCAGAAAATCTGTGATTCAAAGAATTAAATCACAGTTGCTTCCTAGTACAAACTACATGATTTTTTCTTTTGATATTTCTAAACAGCTCAGGAAAATTCATATCTAATTACTAGCTGCTACTTGGTTTATATATCACCAAGTTTACAAGTGAAGACAAACTGTAAAATACAATTGAAAAGATTCTTCACATGTTTCTTCTTCATTTCTCTATCCAATGCAATCTAGGATAATCTGTAAATCTTTGAATACTTCCTTGTTTGCATCAGAATGGAAATGCTGCATTTTCTTGATTCCTCCTAGAGGCTTCCACATTCCAGTATGTCTCTGTCAACCCATGTGCCTCTGTCAGCTTGTGAATTGTCACTATCAACTGTTAATGAACTAAGCATCCGTTGAAGCTTGCATCCGTTGATGCCTTATCCGTTGAGGCTTTATCCGTTGAAGCTTTATCCGTTGATGCATTATCAGTTGAAGTCTTTATCCGTTGAAGCACTTATCCGTTGATGGATATTATCCGTTGAAGCATTAGAGACATTCGTTGAAGCTTTGTTTCTTATCCGTTGAAGGTCTTCAATATCCGTTGACACTTCTTCACTTATACAAAATTACAAGGCATGAAATATTTACAATTAGCCCTCCTATTTGTACATCCATTAGTAGTCAACATGACTGATTATTTCCTAACAACATCTAAGAATTACAGCTTGAAACCAGAGAGTGAAATGTGCTACAATACTAAACTTATTGCTAAGTAAAGCTACTCCTTCAACGGATAGCCAAGATGGTCTTATCCGTTGAGGCTACAAATACTAGATTTCTACTTAAGTGTTTTGCTTAACTTATCATCAAACTAATACATATATTCCTAACAATCTCCCCCTATTTATGTCTACTAGAACTGTAGGCATAAATTTGGGTTTAGCTTGATGATAACAAAACACTTAACAAATTTATAAACTGTAATAAAGCAGAAATTCAAAAGTGCTACAAAAATGTATATGCTGAGATGGAATTGAAGAATTACATTGTTTCCAAGGGTGCTCCTTTAGCCTGAGCAAATTACTTTCTTTTCCTTTGATCCCTGGTTTTCTTTCCTAGCCTCCTGTCATTTTCCTCTATTTGAAGTTGAAGTTGTCTGTAGAATTCAGCTTCATCTTCTTCATTGATATCTAACTTAGATTGCATATCCTTGAGAGTTTCATTACTGAAAATCTTTAGCTGATCTTCAATTCTGAAAAATCTTCTGACTCCTTTGTTGTCTCTGAACTCCATCAACCAATGAGGTGATTTATGAATTGTAATTCCTCTTTCTTGAATGAGTAAAGTTCTAGGCAAAGCATTGGGCTCCCTCCAAGTTTTCCTTATGTTGGCAATCTTGTTGAGAATCTCAGTCTTGGCAGTCCTGGTAAAGCCAGAATCCCTTTCTATGGCTGAGTAGACTCTGATCAAGGTAAAGTAGCCTTCATTCAGAATTCTGTGAAGAGGCCATGTTCTTTCCCCAGCTCCTTTGTATTTGAACACTAGTCTTTCTGGTAGCTGTCTGTAGGCAGCTATTCCCCTTACATCCTCCAGCTCATCCAGATAGAGTTCAATGTCTGAAAATTCTTTTATGTCACAGATGTGAACATAATCATCTTTAGAGGTTTGAGGTTTAGGCTTAGGCTTCTGTGTGAATTTGATTGAGGCTTTAGAGGGTGTTGATTTGATTCTTCTTTTCTGCTTCTTTGATGGTGGAGAAGAGGTTAGGAAGGTGGGCAATTTGATGGTGTCCCAATCAATTGGTTCCTCCTTGGGAATGATTGTTTCACCATGAATGTTCATGAAGGGGTCAGGTATAATGGGTTCAGGAATAGAGGGTAGTGGTTTGGATATTGATTGGGTTTTTTCAGTCTTATCTACCTTCTTTCTCTTTGCATTGACCTTCTTTCTTTTCCCTTTCTACCATTCTTCCTTACTTCTTTCCTCCATCTTAGTATCAACCATGTCCCCCATAGCTTCATCTTCACCTTTGTCTTCAATTTCTTTCTGTTCTTCAGCCTGACTTGACTTTAGCTGTTTTTCAAGCTTTGCTTGTGCTCTTTTGTCAGCCTTTAGCTGTTTGGCTTCTTCCTTCAACCTTTTGGTTTCTTCCCTCTTGGCTATTGAGAATTTGGGATGTCCTTGCATCACACATATGCTCTTTCCCTCTCTGAAGATAATAGCCATGTTTCTCCTTACAGCCTCATCCATGGTCTCTTTGAGATATGCAATACTTCTACCTAAAAGCTTGTCCTCATCAGCTTTTGGAAGAGGAAAATCCACCTCTTTTAGAGGATTCTTTGTAGAGTCCTTATTGGATCTGTTGTTGGGCTTGAGAACCATAGGTTGCAGATCTTTGGAAGAAGTTTCTCCATCCTTATGCCTCCCTACTGGCTTGAGTTCCATAATAATTGATTCCACTTTTGTGCTATGCTTCACAGATTGTGATTGAGAAGTTGTAGAACCAAATATTAGTTGCATCTTTTCATCAATCTTCTTCCTTTGCTCTTTGACTTGCAATTCAGCTGCTGCTATCTGGATTAGATCAATTCCATCTAGCTTTCCTTTGACTTGAATAGTTGGAGAAGTTGTGATGACAGGAACTAGCACTTGAGAAATCTGAACTGTTGTAGATGGCTCTCCTTCCCCTTCCCCTTTATTCTCCCCCTTTTTGTTATCATCAAGGGTAGGGGTCAAGCCTTGTGCTTTTGCCAGCTGCATGAGTAGATTTGTTTGAGTTTGTTGATTCTGAAGAATGGTGACCATAGAGTCTTCAATGATTTGAACCCTATCTTCCAATCTGGCCAGCCTCTTGTCAGCATCAGATGATTTCTTCAGTCTCCCCAACAAATCTTGCATAGTACCATAGGGTATAACTGAATCCAATTTCTCAGCATTATAGGATTTCAGATCAGCAATGTCCTGCTTGAGCTCATCCACACTTAGATTTTGCTGGTAATGCTGCAACTACAAGAGATGCAGAGATTCCAGATGAGCTTGAAGAATTGCCTTGGTACCAGCATCTTGAGTCTCCTGAAGGGCCTTCTGAATTATCATGACTTGTCTGACCAAAGAGACACCAAACTCTCCTGGTGTTGATGGTTTTGCCCATGCCCATTCAGGAAGATCAGGAACAGAACTTGGGCCTGCTACTCCCCCTAAGTTCATGCTCTCATTCAAAGAATTAGAGTCATCATCATTAGAATTTACTCCAAATTCTTCAGATGGCTAACCAGCTTGAGAAGGCAGCCTGTTGACAGCAGCTTTGTCTCTGAGAAGAGATTCTGAAGTGTGTACAATGTGTAGTGTCTGTTCTGCCTCCACATTGCCCTGTGCAGCCAATAATTGATAGGCTGAAACAGGGTGAGTAAAAGTGTCAGCATCCAAGGAAATGTTATCAATGACAGCTTTGTAATGTTGCTGAAATTGTCTTCCCTTGTCTGCATCATCCACTTTCATTAACTCACTAGCAATGGTTGGATCCACCCTTATAGCTTATGTTCCTGCCTTTCTCTCAATTTCTCTCTGTTCTTGCATCAGAGGCTCCCCCTGGCTCACACACACCCTCACACCCTCACCCTCACCTTCTAAGGTGGCACTCCTCTCACTCACTTTTGCCATGCTGGAAGAAATAGCATGCATATGGTGACTCTCAACCTCTCCTTTTTCCTGGGAGCAACCCAGCCTCTCACTCAAAAGATCACTCCCTTCCCTCAAACCTAAAAGTGATTGTACAGTTGCCATGTCCTCTACAGTTGGAATTGTTTCTGTTAAGTGTGTAGAGACCATCAACGGATAGGGAATATCCGTTGAAGTGGAAACTGATGGCATCAACGAATAACTGCTGTTAAGCTTATCCGTTGAAGAACAACCACTTGTCAACGGATGAGAGATATCCGTTGAAGAAAGAAAAGATGTAGATATAGAAAGTGACATAATTGTTGAATCTGTGTGGATTGATTTTAAGTGTGGTGACACAAATTCTGCAACTACATCTGAAATAATTGGCTGATGATCCAACAAATCATCTAAAAGATGATGATCACCAGGTTTTGAGTGGGTCTCCTCCCTGAGTTTTAATGAGGGAGAATCAGGAATTGATGTGAATATCATATCCACATCCAGAGAGGGTGTTGGAGAGTTTGATGAATGGTGTGTTTCTATATTGAGAGAATGGGGCTGTGATTCCACATTTGTTGGAATCACATCAAGCTGAATTTGAGAAGGCACAGATACAGGTGGATGTATCTGTGCTGTGTGTGTCCCTTATGTGGAAACTAGGGTCTTGGCCTTCTTCTTCCTTGAAAAGGCTTTAAATGGTGAATGTGTGGCTTCCGTGTCCCTCCCTCTTTTGTTCTGTGTCCCTGGTTGGGGACTATTTTCAATAGTTACAACCTTTTGGGAGGATGCAACTAGGGATGTGTTGGACTCCTTTTGAACCACCACAGTCTTTTGAGAGACTGTGACTTGGCTGGTTTGGGTACCACTCACCTCTCCCACCTTATCCTGGGGGGCTTTTTGATGTTCACCCCTCCCCTCACCACTCACACCCTGTTCACTCCCTTCAGGGTTTATGGTAGTTGTTACAACTGTTCTCTTTTGAGAAACAACAGAGGTAGGTTTCTTTGACTTGACTTTGGAAACTTTAGATTTGGTGGCTTTGGTAGGAGCCTGTTTGGACAAAGACACAGGTTCCATAGCCACACTAGAAGGCAAAGAAACATTGGGGTTGGAAATAGTAGGAGTTATAGAAGTATTTACCTCACTTACCTGTGGTGCATTCATGATTGGCAAGTATACCAATGGCACCTGGCTGTTGAGGTTCATTCTCAAAAGGTCTGCAAGGACCCTTTTCTCTTGTGCCCAGCATTTGAGTTTATTATTCTCATTAGATATAACCAAACCTTCAGCAACATGGTTAGCCAATAACATAAAGAATCTAGCATAGTAGATGTTATGTGGTCTATTAGCTTTGTTACCTAATCTGGAACCTAATTCTAGCATAACACAGTTGCTAAAATTAAAGTGCCTATCAGAAACTAGCATATAGAGCATATTAACAAGAGATGAAGTGATAGCATCAAAATTGCTAGTCTTCCCAGAGAAAACCTTAATAAAGGCATCTCCAAGAAAACTCCATTCTTTCCTAAGGCCTTTCCTTCTAATACTACCTAAACTAGCAGAATCAAAAGCATAGCCTATGGAATCTAGCATAGCAGAGACATCTTTATCAGTGTGTGGTGTCATGGCATTATTCTCAGGCAACTTAAAGCAAGGTTGTATATCATCACAATTAATGCAATAGTCCTTACCTTTGAGAGAGAAGGCAATAGTCATATCTGTGGAGTTGAACTCTGCAGTTGTCCAAATCTCCTCAATCACCTCACAGTAGATGGTTGGGGCTTCCAGCATTGCATAGCTTAGTTTGCAGTTCTTGATGAAGTCCATCATCTTATGATAATCAGAATGGGCTTCATTCTTTTCAACCAAGGCTATGAATTTATTCTTTTCATAAACAAATCCTGTTTGAGACATAATTTTGACTACTGGTGCCATTGTTGTGAGTAGAGGTTGCAGAGAAAAACTTGAGAATTTAGAGAGAAAGAGAATAAGAATTGCAAGAAAGCGTAAAGTGAGAATAAGAGTTCAATTGGGCTTTTATACTTTCTTGAATTAAAATGTAAATAAAATGATTAAATGATACTTTTAAGTAAGTTACAGCCATTCAAGAATAAATAAAACTGTAGAAATTCTGAAAACTACCTTAAATACAAATGCATACAACATTGTATATCTGCATCAACGGTTGAGTTAAAGAATCAATGGCTGTGACTCACTTATAGTAACTGACGTGACACTTCAACGGATAAGGGAAATAGTTATCCGTTGATGAACAACACCATTTTATCCGTTGAAGGATAAAATTACCAGAAATGTATTTGTCTTTCAACGGATAATGAACATCCGTTGATAGAACAATTTTGGCTTTCAACGGATAGAGAATATCCGTTGATAGGATAAGTCTTAATTAAAGCCAGCTTTGTTCTTGCAGCAAATTCATTTCAGGCTTCAAGACAGATTATATAGATGACATAGATTATGAATAATTAAGCATACCTAACTCACTTACTAATCTTGTGAATGTTGATTCATCAAGTGGCTTGGTAAATATGTCTGCAATCTGCTTTTCACTTGGAACAAAATAAAGTTCCACTGTACCTTTCATCACATGTTCCCTAATGAAGTGGTACTTGATATCAATGTGCTTGGTTCTTGAGTGCTGCACTGGATTTTCAGTAATGGCAATGGCACTTGTGTTGTCACAGAATTTTGGAATTTTGTCAACAGTCAGACCATAGTCAAATAGTTGATTCCTCATCTATAGTATCTGTGCACAGCAACTACCAGCAGCAATGTACTCAGCTTCAGCTGTTGATGTGGAAACAGAATTCAGCTTTTTGCTGAACCATGATACAAGCTTGTTCCCTAGAAATTGACAGGTGCCTGTTGTGCTTTTCCTGTCTATTTTGCAACCTGCATAATTTGCATCTGAGTAGCCAATTAGATCAAAACCAGACTCTCTAGGGTACCAAATTCCTAGATTTTGAGTCCCCTTGAGATATCTGAAAATTCTTTTAATAGCCACTAAGTGAGATTCTTTAGGGTTAGCTTGAAATCTAGCACAGAGATATGTAGAAAACATTATATCAGGTCTACTAGCAGTTAAATATAAAAGTGAGCCAACCATGCCTCTATAACTTGTAATATCCACAGACTTTTCAGCCTTGTTTAATTCAAGCTTAGTGGCAGTGGCCATGGGAGTTTTTGCAGGTGAACAATCCATTAAGTCAAACTTCTTTAAAAGATCATAAATATATTTAGTTTGACTAATGAAAATTCCACCACTAACTTGTTTAACTTGTAAACCAAGAAAGTAAGTTAGCTCTCCCATCATGCTCATTTCATATTTACTTTGCATTAATTTAGCAAACTTTTTACAAAGCTTATCATCTGTAGATCCAAATATAATATCATCTACATAAATTTGTACAAGTATCTTAGAGCCATTAACATTTCTAAAGAAGAGAGTTTTGTCAACAGTACCTCTTGTGAAGTGATTATCTAGAAGGAACTTTGACAAAGTCTCATACCAGGCTCTAGGTGCTTGCTTTAGTCCATAGAGTGCTTTCAACAGATAATACACATAGTCTGGAAAATTTGGATCTTCAAAACCTGGAGGTTGGCTTACATAAACTTCTTCCTCCAATTCCCCATTTAGAAATGCACTCTTGACATCCATTTGATAGACTTTGAAATTGGCATTAGCTGCATAGGCTAGAAAGATTCTGATGGCTTTAAGTCTGGCAACTGGAGCAAATGTTTCATCAAAATCTATTCCCTCTTGTTGAAAATAGCCTTTAGCAACCAATCTGGCTTTATTCCTTATGACAATGCCATTTTCATCCATCTTGTTTCTGAATACCCATTTTGTGTCAATAGAACTCTTGTTCTTTGGCTTGGGTACCAGCTTCCATACTTTGTTCCTCTCAAATTGGTTTAGCTCCTCTTGCATTGCTAAAATCCAATCTGGATCCAATAGAGCTTCTTCCACTCGCTTAGGTTCCTCCTGTGATAGAAAGCTACTATACAGACATTCATCTTGAGTAGCCCTTCTAGTTTGCACTTTTGATGTAGCATCACCAATGATCAGTTCAAAAGGGTGATTCTTGGTCCATTTCCTTTGAGGTGCTAGATTAGCCCTAGATGAGGTTGCCTCAGTATTGTCATGATGTGAGATAGAATGTTGATTTGTTGAAATTCCCCCTGAGTTGTTGATCCTTTGAAAGGAATTGGGAGCTCTATCAACTGATGAAGTGAATTGATTATCCGTTGACAGGCTGTGATCAACGGATGCTTCATTATGAACTTCAACGGATGATGCACTTTGTCTTTCAACGGATGCTGCATTGCTTCTTTCAACGGAAGCTGAATTATGACTTCCAACGGATGCAGCATTATGTGCATTATCCAAAGGCAGATTCTGAATTCTTCTTGAGATGCCTTCTTCATCATTCTCATCTTCACTATCATCACAGTATATCTGAATGTTGTCAAATTTGAGTCCTTCATGATGTCCCTCATCTGTTAGTCCATCAATCTTTTTATCATCAAACACAACATGTACAGATTCCATGACAATGTTGGTTCTTAGATTGTAGACCCTATATTCATACTGTTGAATAAGAAGCTGCATCTTGTTCTCTCTGACCTGCTCAGTACCTTCACAGATGATTTGTACAGTATCCCAAACTTCCTTTGCAGTTTGGCTATTGATGACATTGTCAAACATATCTTGATCTAAGCCATTAAAAAAAATGTTCATGGCGCGCGCAGGGTCGGGAAAAAAGATAAATTATTTTAGGACTTCTACTTCTATTTGGTTTCCACTTCTATGTAATCTGAGTTTTATGGGACTATTATATAAGTAGATTTGAGACGTTTTCACAAGTGTTGATTGAAGAAGATTGTGTTTTTACGCAATGAGCGAAGGAGATAAGGAAGAAGACCGATTTAGCACACCGCAACGAAGAGGAAGCATATCTTCTTGTGATTCTTGTTTCGTTGTAACGTTGGATGCTAGTTTTCTTGCTTTGAACTTATTTACTCTTGTGGCGTACTCTGTTTTAATATAATTAGTTTAGTTATTATTTTCTTGTGTTTGTTTATCATGATTTCATATGAATCCATGATGACGATAAGTGCTATTATGGGCTAATCGTGATCATGGGGTTGCACGGATTTATTATGGAATTCTTTAGTTAATTGTTTAATACTTTAGTATGTGATGATTGCATGATATCTAGTATTGGTTGTGCGTATTCGTCTTATGTGCGTCGCGAACATATAAGATAGGGTGTTAATCTCTTGTGAAGCGACGGTGGATCTTGAGATTTAGAACTTGCCATGCTAGCATAGGTTCATGTACGTTGTGCATGATTAGTGGGTATCTCTAACAGTTTTATTTGCCCTATATAATCAAAAGGAATAACTTGTGCTTAAATCGTTGTGTTGTCAATTTCTGTAGACATATGGGAACTCAACATAATTGATGACTATTCAACTTCTATCTTAATTGTGGATGCTTGGTAGAATGGTATTAGTACAATGAAAGTTGGCTTTTATCAGTTTCGTGTTATTCGATTAATATCATCACTGTCACATGCTAAAGGTAATAACAATGGCTATAGAAGGAAGTAATAATGAAGTTGTGATCTCATGAGTGTTTTATTATTGATAAATTGAAGTGTTAGTTAAGTGATTAATTAAGTAGTTAATTATAGTTAATATTTAATCAACAATTTTAAGTGTTATTATCTTAACATTGAGAAGTAATCATACATTGGTGAGTGAGTTTAATTAGACAATAATTTAGTCTGAGTCTCTGAGGGAACGAACTAGAAAGTATTCTATATTACTTGCGAACGCGTATACTTGCGTGAATATTAGTGCGTGTTTTCGCCCTAACAAGTTTTTGGCGCCGCTGCCGGGGACTCGGCGTATTTGTTTAGTTTATGTACTTACCATCATTGGTCATTAGGACTCAGTGATAAGGACGTAGTAGTTACTTATTTTTTCCAGTTGTGTTTCAGGTACTTTAGCAAGCGTTTATGCAAACTCGTTCTCGTGCTCGCAAGAGGACTTTAGATACAGCTGAGGAGACAGACGAAGTTCTTGATATTCCGGAGAAGTTAGATTTTGAGGATTCGGATTCAGGAACTGAGCAGAAAGAACCAGTAAATATGGGAGATCGTATTGTTCCAGCTGATCCAGCTCTTATGGATTTTTCTCGGCCTAAAATTGATGACATTCAGTCAAGCATCCTTCATTCGGCTATTCAAGCTAACACCTTTGAAATCAAGCCGAGCACTATTCAGATGGTGCAGAATTCTGTTTCTTTTGGAGGAGCGGCAACTGAAGACCCCAACATGCACATAAGGAATTTTGTCGAGATCTGCAGCACTTTTAAGTATAATGGCGTGACTGATGAGGCTATCAAGTTGAGGCTTTTCCCATTCTCACTGAGGGACAAGGCTAAAGACTGGTTACATTCTGAACCAGCTGGGTCCATCACTACGTGGCAAGATCTTGCGCAAAAGTTTCTGGTGAAGTTTTATCCTATGGCAAAGACTGCTGCTATGAGGAGTGCTCTTACGCAGTTTGCGCAGCAACCTATAGAATCTATGTGTGAGGCTTGGGAACGCTACAAGGAAATGTTGAGAAAATGTCCACATCATGGAATGCCGGATTGGATGGTGATCACTGGTTTCTATAATGGTTTGGGGGCCCAATCTCGGCCCATGCTCGATGCCGCAGCTGGAGGCGCCTTATGGGCTAAAAGCTATACTGAGGCGTATAATCTTATAGAGACGATGGCTGCAAATGAGCATCAAAACCCAACTCAGAGGATGACGTCAGGCAAGGTAGCAGGTATTCTGGAAGTTGATGCAACCACCGCTATTGCAGCCCAGCTCCAAGCGCTATCAATGAAGGTTGATTCTCTGGCTACGTATGGAGTTAATCAAATAGCTATGGTTTGTGAGCTTTGTGCAGGTTCTCATGCTATGGATCAGTGTTCTCTTGTCAACAAATCTGTTCAGTATGTGAATAACTATCAGCGACAACAGCAGCCTGTGCCAGCGACCTATCATCCTAACAACAGAAATCATCCAAATTTCAGCTGGGGGAATAATCAGAATGCTATTCAGCCACCATATCAGTAAGGAGTGAGTAAACAGTTTAACCCACCTGGATTCCAGCAATCATAGCAGTATGCTACAAGGCAATCATATCCTCAACAGGGAAGTGCAGCTGCACCTACTAGTGCTGATTTTGAGGAACTTAAGTTGTTGTGCAAGAGTCAGGCGGTTTCTATCAAGACCTTGGAAAATCAAATCGGTCAATTAGCCAATGCAGTGCTCAATCGTCAACCTGGCACTCTTCCCAGTGACACGGAAGTACCAGGCAGGAAGGAAGCTAAAGAGCAAGTCAAGGCTATTAACTTAAGGTCTGGAAAAGTAGCTGATGCTGAAAAGGCAAAAGAAGTAGAAGCTGAAATTAGAGGTGAAGAATCTAAGCAAAAGGAGAAAGCGGCGGAACCAAGGAAGACTACCGTTGAACACACTCTGCCTGAGGCTAATACAGGGGAGAAACAGCTCTATCCTCCACCACCTTTTCCTAAGAGATTGCAGCAACAAAAGCTGGACAGACAGTTCGGGAAGTTTCTGGAGGTGTTCAAGAAACTTCACATCAATATACCTTTCGCTGAGGCTCTGGAACAAATGCCCAGTTATGCGAAGTTTATAAAGACTATTCTTTCAAGGAAGGTGAAACTAGATGACCTTGAAACCGTTGCTCTCACAGAAGAATGCAGCGCTGTTCTGCAGCAAAAGTTACCGCCAAAACTGAAAGATCCAGGAAGCTTCACCATTCCTTGCACCATTGGCAATCTGACTTTTGACAAGTGCCTTTGTGATTTGGGAGCAAGCATTAATCTGATGCCGTTGTCGATCTTTAAAAAGCTGGATCTGCCTGATCCAAAACCCACATACATGTCGCTATAATTGGCTGACTGTTCCATTACTTACCCAAGGGGCATAGTTGAGGATGTGCTCGTCAAGGTGGATAAGCTCTTCTTTCCAGCAGATTTTGTTATTCTGGATTTTGAGGAAGATAAGAAGATCCCCATAATCTAGGGAAGGCCTTTCTTGGCTACTGGCCGTACCTTGATAGACGTGCAAAAAGGGGAACTTACTATGCGGGTCCAAGATCAGGATGTGACCTTCAACGTATTCAAGGCAATGAAATTCCCTACAGAAGATGAGGAGTGCTTAAAATTGGATGTGATTGATTCTGCGGTTACTTCGGAACTCGACCACATGCTAATGTCTGATGTATTGGAAAAGGCCTTAGTGGGGGATTTTGACAGCGACGATGAAGATAGCAACGAGCAATTACAATATCTGAACGCTTCTCCCTGGAAGCGAAAGTTGGACATACCATTTGAATCTCTTGGTACTTCTGACCTCAAGAACGCTGAAGGGAAGCTCAAACCATCAATAGAGGAAGCACCTACCTTGGAGCTCAAGCCATTACCTGAGCACTTGAGGTATGCTTTTTTAGGTGATTCATCTACGTTACCTGTTATTATTTCATCTGACCTTTCAGGTAGTGAGGAAGACAAGCTCTTAAGGATTTTGAGAGAATTCAAATCGGCTATAGGATGGACCATAACAGACATCAAGGGGATAAGTCCTTCATATTGTATGCATAAAATTCTGCTAGAGGAAGGTAGTAAGCCAACTGTGGAACAGCAGTGAAGAATGAATCCGATCATGAAGGAGGTGGTGAAGAAAGAAATTCTGAAATGGCTAGATGCAGGCATCATTTATCCTATTTCTGACAGCTCGTGGGTGAGCCCCGTACAATGTGTACCTAAGAAGGGAGGTATCACTGTGGTCACAAATGAAAAGAATGAGCTCATCCCTACTCGAACAGTTACAGGATGGAGAGTATGCACGGATTATAGAAAATTGAACAAAGCCACAAGGAAGGATCACTTCCCTCTTCCATTTATTGATCAGATGCTTGACAGATTGGCGGGACATGAGTATTTTTGTCTTCTGGATGGTTATTCCGGGTATAATCAGATTTGTATTGCACCAGAGGATCAGGAAAATACTACCTTCACTTGTCCATTTGGCACGTTTGCTTTTCGCAGAGTTTCGTTTGGGTTATGTGGCGCCCCGGCCACCTTTCAGAGATGTATGATGGCTATATTCTCTGACATGATTGGAAATAACGTCGAAGTGTTCATGGATGACTTCTCCGTCTTTGGACACTCATATGATGAATGTTTGAATAATCTGCGCGCCGTACTCAAAAGATGCGTGGAAACTAATTTGGTGCTCAATTGGGAGAAATGTCATTTTATGGTGCATGAAGGCATTATCCTTGGGCATAAGGTCTCTAGCAAGGGTCTGGAGGTGGACAAGGCCAAGGTGGGAGTCATTGAAAATCTTCCCCCACCTAATTCTGTGAAAGGAATCCGTAGTTTTCTTGGTCATGCGGGTTTTTATCGGCGATTCATCAAGGACTTTTCAAAGATATCTAAGCCGTTGTGCAATTTGCTTGAGAAAGATGTGCCTTTCAAATTTGATGATGAATGTTTGGCAGCATTCGAGACTCTCAAGAAGAGTTTGCTCACTGCACCAGTTATTACAGCACCAGATTGGACAGAACCGTTTGAGATGATGTGTGATGCAAGTGATTATGCGGTAGGTGCAGTTCTGGGACAGCGCAAGAAAAATCTTTTCCATGTGGTCTACTATGCGAGTAAGACTTTAAATGGTGCCCAATTGAACTACACCACTACTGAGAAGGAGCTTTTGGCTATAGTCTTTGGTTTTGAGAAATTTCGATCTTATCTGCTTGGTACGAAAGTAACAGTATTCACTGATCATGCAGCGATTCGTTATCTAGTTTCCAAGAAGGATTCGAAGCCGAGACTCATTCGTTGGGTGCTTTTACTTCAGGAATTTGAGTTAGAGATCAAAGATAGAAAAGGTACTGAGAATCAAGTAGTTGACCATCTCTCTAGGTTGGAGAATCCCGATTCTAATTCACAAGATAGGACATTAATCAATGAATCTTTTCCGGATGAGCAGTTGTTTGCAATTCAGGAGGAAGAACCATGGTTTGCAGATATTGTAAACTATCTCGTCAGCAATATAATGCCTCCTAATTTGACATCCGCTCAAAAGAAGAAGTTTCTGCATGAGGTGAAGTGGTATATGTGGGATGAACCATATTTGTTTAGACAGGGAGCTGACCAGATCATCAGGAGATGTATCCCGTTCTGTGAGACGGAGGGGATATTACGAGACTACCACTCCACGGTTTATGGTGGACACTATGGTGGTGAGAAGACGGCAGCTCGTATTCTGCAAGAGGCTTTTTCTGGCCTACTTTGTTCAAGGATGCTCATCAGTTTGTCTTAAGGTGTGATCGTTGCCAAAGAGTGGGAAATTTGTCAAGGAAGGATGAGATGCCATTAAATGTGATGCTTGAAATCGAGGTCTTTGATGTGTGGGGAATCGATTTCATGGGGCCTTTTATCTCATCTTGCAATAATCAGTACATCTTGCTGGCAGTCGATTATGTCTCAAAATGGGTCGAAGTTAAAGCTTTACCGACAAATGATGCAAAGGCAGTGCTAAATTTTCTTCATAAGCAAATTTTCACAAGGTTTGGCACACCTCGGGTAATCATAAGTGATGAAGGATCGCATTTTTGCAACCGTAAGTTCACTTCTATGATGCAGCGTTATAATGTGAATCATCGAGTAGCTACTGCCTTTCATCCGCAAACAAATGGTCAAGCGGAAGTGTCTAACAGAGAGATAAAGCGCATTCTAGAGAAGGTTGTTTGTCCGTCAAGGAAGGATTGGTCTTTAAAGCTCGATGAAGCTGTTTGGGCTTACAGAACAGCATACAAAACTCCACTTGGGATGTCACCGTTTCAGTTGGTGTACGGTAAGGGATGTCATCTACCTGCGGAGCTTGAGCATAAGGCCTACTGGGCATTGAAGAAGTTGAACCTGGATTTAGATGCAGCTGGTAAGAAAAGAATGCTTCAGCTTAATGAACTGGATGAATTTCGACTTCAAGCGTACGAAAATAACAAAATGTATAAGGAAAAGGTGAAAAGGTGGCACGATAGGAAGCTACATCCAAAGTTATTTGTGCCAGGGCAACAAGTTCTCTTATTCAACTCTCGGCTCCGACTTTTTCCTGGGAAGTTGAAATCAAGGTGGTCTGGACCTTTTATTGTCAAAACTGTGTTTCCTCATGGAGCGGTGGAAATTTTTGAGAATGATCTGGACCAAGCATTCAAGGTTAACGGTCAGCGGTTGAAGCACTACTATGGGGACATGGCAAACCGAGAAGTGGTTAGTGCTATTTTGTTGACTACTTGAGAAGGGTACGAAACGTCAAGCTAATGACGAAAAAGAAGTGCTGCGTGGGAGGCAACCCATGAATTGTTGTTACAGGAACCCTTAGAAGTCAATAACCTATCCAAAAACACAAAAAATCAGAAAACAGGGACTGAAAAAAAAAATTCCAGTGACCCCCTGAGCGCCCGCTCAGCTTTGCTGAGCGACCGCGCAGCAAGCTGAGCGCCCGCTCAGCTTTGCTGAGCGACCGCGCAGCAAGCTGAGCGCCCGCTCAGGTTTGCTGAGCGACCGCTCAGGGGTCGAGTACCAGAATTTTTTTTTACAGTTCAGAAAAAAAAAACACACAAAAACAGTTTTAGCCCATAAACCCACGATTTGTTCCCACTACCCCATCATTTTACTCCTTAATTCCAAAACCCTAATCTAATCCACACCCTATATATACATACACATATCCTACATATCTCCCACAAAACTTCCTACACTTCAACCCTCTCACAAACATCAAAAAATCAGTTCTTACACACTTTTATTCACGAATCAATGGCACCCAAGAGAGCACGCACTATTGACAGCAGCAGCACAGTTCCTACTGCTGATTCATTGAGGGGTACTGCTGCAAGGCCTCGGTTAACTGACAGAGTCGCGGAGAAGGAGTACACTAGGCTGTTGGGGAAGCCGATTCTGAAGGAGAGGGGGTTTTTACCATCGGGGAGGGATGGTGAGTTGCTGCCCATGATTGCAGAGAAGGGGTGGATAGCTTTTTGTGAGTCACCCGAAGCGGTACCGATGAGCATTGTTCGCGAGTTCTACGCGAACGCGAATGCCGAAAAGAATGGGTTTTCTGTGGTCCGAGGGCTGACGGTTGATTATCATCCTACGGCGATTCGCCGTGTGATTGGACAGCGAGAGAGGAAGCCCGAGGAGGAGAACTGGAATGAAAAGACTGCTGAGGATTTTGACTTGGATTTGATTTGTGCGACTGTTTGTCGACCGGGCACAGTTTGGACCTGCAGGACCGGCACTAATGAGTATCGTCACTTTCCGGCGATCGCCATGAACAGGTATGCCCGTGCATGGAATGCAATTATTTGTGCTAATATTTTGCCTTTTTCGCATGCACACGAGGTCACAGTTGAGAGAGCACAGTTATTGTGGGGAATTCTGAATGAGGAATACTATGTGGACCTTGGTGAGTTTATCTACCAAGGAATTCGGAAGTTTTTGAGGGGAGCGAAGCATATGAACATCCCTTATGCATCTACGGTTACGAAGCTATGTCGAGCAGTGGGAGTGAACTGGCCGGCTCATGAGCAGTTGCAGTTGCCAGCAGCTCCGATTGATTCTGGCACTCTGAATGGGATGCAGGAGTGGACCGGTGGTGAGCCTGAGGAGCATGGGCTGGGTTATCATCTTCCAGGAGGGCGTCCAGCACGAGGTGCTACTATGGCTAGGCCAGGGCGTGATGAGGCTGGTTCTTCGAGAGCTCAGGAGGGTGCTGGGATGGATGATGCCCAGTATAGGAGGCTTTCACGGCGGATGGATGCCAGGTATGAGACGCAGAGCAGGTTTGCTCAGGAGCTCACCCTTGCGTTAGGGACTGCTTTTCGAGGCCTTGGAGCTGATATCCAGTGGCCAGTTTTTGGTGAGGACTCTGCATACCCGCCGCCTGATACTCCACCCACTGAGGGTGATGATGATGATGACTCCGAGTAGGTATACCCTGTGTTCCTTTCTACTACTTTCACTGAGGACAGTGAAGATTTTTAGTTTGGGGGTGGTAGTTAAGGAATATTGTGTGTGTGTCATTTAGTTGCATATTCATGATAGTTTAGTTCATATAGTTGCATGATTTATGCCATATAGTTTTTTAGTTTTTTTTTTATGAATGTCATGTAGCTCATGCATTTACCATGATCCCTTTTGCAATGATTTATCGACTGAATTGTGATATTGATGCGAGTGTAGTGATAGCATTAAAGTGATATTAAGTTGTGTAGGTTGATATGCATGCTAGAAACAATTGTAAGTCCACTAAGTCTTAGAGAATGCGTAAGGGCTAGATTGTTGTTATGATTTGGTTGTTTTCAAGGTCAATCTACTTATTATGCTTAGAATTCGATTATAGGTTCTTAGTGATAAAGGCATAAAAAAGAAAAAAAATTGGAGAAAAAAATATGGAAGTTGTTGCTAGTTGTGGCTAGGCGTCAAATGGCTAGTAGCCGGCTCGCATAGGGTGCGAGTAATCTAGGGTTGAGCAAGATGGAGCGAAACGCACTTGCTCAGAAGTTAAAAAAAAAAAATTTGCATAATTGATCAAGAGTGGGCTCTTTGGTATTCGAGTTATTAAGTTCTTAGGGGACTTTGTGCCTAGTGACCTAAGGCTTTTAGAGTCTGGGATCCGCTAACCTAACGCTCGTTATATGGATACCATTGTATAAGTCTTTTGTGGACCTCACTCATTGCACGGTCAAATGAGCATTCGAGTTGTAAATAAAAAGCACAATTCCGTAGTAAGCTCCAGAGTTCTTGTAGTGTTGTATATCACTTTGTGCCTAGAATTTTTTATTCTTTGTATAATCGTAGGATTGCCTTGAGGATAGTCTAGTCATAGTAATTGGTCTAGTTCCGAAGCATATCTGTTAAGAATTTGCACACACCACGTTTCTGGCTGTATGTCCGTTTGCATGAGTTTATTGATCTTTAATTGTCTAACTGCATTCGTTGGGATGTGGCAATTTGGTTGATTAGTTGTAGTAAGGGGGATCGCTGCATTTTCATATAGATTGCATTCATGCATGTTTTTATTTATTTTTGAGTCTGTGACGCTTGAGGACAAGCATCGATTTAAGTTTGGGGGTGTGATAAGTGGCATTTTATACCACTTAGAGCGTCTTAAAATGGCTTAAATTGGTGTCTTGAAATCAAGTATTTTGTGTATTTGATGCGTTTTTCTAGTGTTTATGCATTTCAGGGTTTTAGTTGCATTTCGGGGGAGGAATCATCAAGAATAAGCCTTGGCATGTGTTCACCATTGCGAGAGGAAAGAAACGGGCAGATTACGGTGAAGAAACGGAGCGAAATCAGAATTTTTCCAGTAGAGGTCTGAGCGCCCGCTCAGCATTGCTGAGCGGCCGCGCAGCAAGCTGAGCGCCCGCTCAGCTATGCTGAGCGGCCGCGCAGGGTCGGGAAAAAAGATAAATTATTTTAGGACTTCTACTTCTGTTTGGTTTCCACTTCTACGTAATCTGAGTTTTATGGGACTATTATATAAGTAGATTTGAGACGTTTTCACAAGTGTGGATTGAAGAAGATTGTGTTTTTACGCAAGGAGCGAAGGAGATAAGGAAGAAGACCGATTTAGCACACCGCAACGAAGAGGAAGCATATCTTTTTGTGATTCTTGTTTCGTTGTAATGTTGGATGCTAGTTTTCTTGCTTTGAACTTATTTACTCTTGTGGCGTACTCTGTTTTAATATAATTAGTTTAGTTATTATTTTCTTGTGTTTGTTTATCATGATTTCATATGAACCCATGATGACGATAAGTGCTATTATGGGCTAATCGTGATCATGGGGTTGCACGGATTTATTATGGAATTCTTCAGTTAATTGTTTAATACTTTAGTGTGTGATGATTGCATGATATCTAGTATTGGTTGTGCGTATTTGTCTTATGTGCGTCGCGAACATATAAGATAGGGTGTTAATCTCTTGTGAAGCGACGGTGGATCTTGAGATTTAGAACTTGCCATGCTAGCATAGGTTCATGTACGTTGTGCATGATTAGTGGGTAACTCTAACAGTTTTATTTGCCCTATGTAATCAAAAGGAATAACTTGTGCTTAAATCGTTGTGTTGTCAATTTCTGTAGACATATGGGAACTCAACATAATTGATGACTATTCAACTTCTATCTTAATTGTGGATGCTTGGTAGAATGGTATTAGTACAATGAAAGTTGGCTTTTATCAGTTTCGTGTTATTCGATTAATATCATCACTGTCACATGCTAAAGGTAATAACAATGGCTATAGAAGGAAGTAATAATGAAGTTGTGATCTCATGAGTGTTTTATTATTGATAAATTGAAGTGTTAGTTAAGTGATTAATTAAGTAGTTAATTATAGTTAATATTTAATCAACAATTTTAAGTGTTATTATCTTAACATTGAGAAGTAATCATACATTGGTGAGTGAGTTTAATTAGACAATAATTTAGTCTGAGTCTCTGAGGGAACGAACTAGAAAGTATTCTATATTACTTGCGAACGCGTATACTTGCGTGAATATTAGTGCGTGTTTTCGCCCTAACAATGTGAGGACCATTTTCAATACAGTTGATGTAGCGTTTATCTTGAGAAAGAAGATGTAAATGCATCTTCACTTTCCAGTGATGATAATTATCTTTTTCCAGGACTGGGATCTTTACACCAATATCCTTCCTACTCATGATGGTAGCAGGAGGATTCTTCTGTGCACTCATGATGTTAGTAGAATAGATCTTTAAACTCTTTGTATGTTAAGAGCTTGCTCTGATACCAATTGTTATTCCCAGTGGACTAACAATGAGATTTACAGAAGGGGGTTGAATGTAAATCTCAAAACTTTTTCAAGTTTTGAGCAGTTTCTAAGGCTAAGTGTTTGAGTGATCAAATGTGTGTGAATTGCTTGAAGCTGATGCAGACAGATATATATATATTCAAACACAAATGTAATGAGCACAAAGAACTTAAAAACTTTTCTGGTGGATTTGTTGTTCCACCAGAGATGTGTTATTTCAGAAAATCTGTGATTCAAAGAATTAAATCACAGCTGCTTCCTAGTACAAACTAGATAATTTTCTCTTTTGATATTTCTAAACAGCTCAGGAAAATTCATATCTAATTACTAGCTGCTACTTGGTTTATATATCACCAAGTTTACAAGTGAAGACAAACTGTAAAATACAATTGAAAAGATTCTTCACATGTTTCTTCTTCATTTCTCTATCCAATGCAATCTAGGATAATCTGTAAATCTTTGAATACTTCTTTGTTTGCATCAGAATGGAAATGCTGCATTTTCTTGATTCCTCCTAGAGGCTTCCACATTCCAGTATGTCTCTGTCAACCCATGTGCCTCTGTCAGCTTGTGAATTGTCACTATCAACTGTTAATGAACTAAGCATCCGTTGAAGCTTTCATCCGTTGATGCCTTATCCGTTGAGGCTTTATCCGTTGAAGCTTTATCCGTTGATGCATTATCAGTTGAAGTCTTTATCCGTTGAAGCACTTATCCATTGATGGATATTATCTGTTGAAGCATTAGAGACATCCGTTGAAGCTTTGTTTCTTATCCGTTGAAGGTCTTCAATATCCGTTGACACTTCTTCACTTATACAAAATTATAAGGCATGAAATATTTACAATTAGCCCTCCTATTTGTACATCCATTAGTAGTCAACATGACTGATTATTTCCTAGCAACATCTAAGAATTACAGCTTGAAACCAGAGAGTGAAATGTGCTACAATACTAAACTTATTGCTAAGTAAAGCTACTCCTTCAACGGATAGCCAAGATGGTCTTATCCGTTGAGGCTACAAACACTAGATTTCTACTTAAGTGTTTTGCTTAACTTATCATCAAACTAATACATATATTCCTAACAAGGGTTTTGGTCTTTAATGATTTGGAGTGTTGCTATATGCTTGCATGTGTGTATTTGTTGTGATAATCGGTGGTTGAAGGTTGGAAACCCCCGAGTGAGGGTACCACCGTGAAGCCACCACCACCGGTGATGAACTCCGGTGAACCGGTTGTGAGTGATGATGCTATAACTGAGCTCTAGCATTCATAAATCTTATTTTTGGTGATTGCATGTAGTGATTTGTTTAAAACCCGAATGGGTTTTTTATTTTTAAATTTAATGAGTTTATTTTGTTGATTTAAATGGTTGTTGATGTTTATCCTTGGAAATTATTGGATAATTAGAGTGTTCGGTAGATCAATTACTTAAATGGTTTCATGCATGTCTTGATTGTCGGAAATTTCAGATATTCTTGCTTGATCTTAAGAAATTAAAGTTGATATATGTGTTTAAAAGGATTATAGATGTGATTTCAATTTGGTTTTTGGACAAAAATAGTAAATGCATGCAAAGATAGAGTTTTGCATGTAAGTGTTAGGCTAAAATATGATTTAAAAGAATAAGTGGTGACTTGAACCCAAGTTTATATGCGATTTTGGTGATGCATGTTAATGTTTGATTATTGAGTGGTGTTTTGTGGTTATATCCGAATAAAGTATAAGTATAAAGTGGTTGATTTGATTCATTATCTTGCTAAGTGAATGCATGCGTAATTTCTAGAAGTTATGAGATTTATGTGTTTGTTTTGGTTCGAATGAAATGATGAAAAAGGAAGAATTAAGTCGTCTTGATATAAGGTTATATAATTGATATAATAACTCAAGTATAGAGTTGGAAATACAAGGATTAAATGCTATATGTCATATTTGCATCGTAATGCGTGATTCGAAGTCTATACGGTTAGAGTATGCGATTTATGGTATGGACGTGTTGTGTGATTATAATTGATTATATAAATATACTCTTAGGGTATTGCAATTAAGGGAAATGTTAAGCATTCTGGGAACGTCAAGTGGGAATCTAATTAAGGTTTTGGTTTTTGATTGTAGATTCGGAGCGTGAGGGAATTCAGGCTAGGAAAGGGAAAAGTATACTAGGTGGAAGTAGTTCAACCTTTGCGAAACAGGAAAGGGAATTCAAGCAAGTAACTCTATTTACTTGTGTAAATGGTTATAAAGAATGAGTTTCGACTTGAAAGAGTCTGAATGATTTCATATTCTTGGTAATGATAAAAATTGAATTTAGTAAAACCTTTCTTTTCCAGCACAAGGTTTTCCAAATAAATTCCTGATGGATTGGATTGAGACGTAAGAGACTAGTGGGACTAGTCCACTCATGTTAAGAGGCTAGCGGGGCTAGTCCAGTTTAGGCCTGAAATTATGCCATTGGTACCTTAAAGACCGGATGAAGGTCGGTACGGGCTGATCACCCGTATTATTATGAAATGAAAGATAAAGTAGTCCAATCAAGGGTTCCATAACTATTTAAAAAGGAATTGAAGTTTCCTATTCAGTAATTGATTCTTTGAAAATGAAAAGGCTTATATTATTTTAAAAAGAGTTGATTGTGGTATTGTGAAGCTTACAGCTTGTGAACCCTGATTCTGATTCTATTGATATTATCAATCATATAATTGATTCCCAATAATGAAAATATTTTCGCTTTCCATTTGAGAGATCATTTAAGATCCTATTAATGATTTGTGATGAATGTCGGCTTTCACCCTATCTTGAGCCTTGTTCCTTGAAAGCCCAAAGTCTTCTTCATAACCCCTTTCATAGCCCAAAAGATAGAAATCTGTCACCTAGAAATGATAAAGTAGAATGCCCTGAGATCAGTAATGTATATTGTGGATTTTGTATCATAGAACTATTTTATAGTTAATTGCTGAGTTTTATACTCATATGTTTTGTTTTAATCTAACCATGGCAGTTAAGCAAGAAGATGGCCAGGCTTAGATGCAATGCTCGTAAGAGCGTACCTGGTGGTCCCTACCGTGTTGAGGGCTTCCGGTTGCCAGAGTAGGTAGTACAGGTTTTGAGTGAGCAAGCACTTAGCCAAAAAGTTATAAAGATACATTGGGTTATCTGTCGATTCCAAGTCAGGATCGACTATGTAAATTTGGTTTTATTTTGGGTTGTAAATTATATTCTATGGTTGGTAGTTGTACTCTTGTCTCATACTTAATCATGTTTGATCCGTTAGTAGCTAATCGGGGTTTATGCTTATTTAATTCATAGATTAGAGGTGTGTGGGTCTTCATTTCCTAACCCCGAGATTGAGGGCGTCACAGGATATCTCTGTTCATGAGGCTTTAACTGACGATAAGAATATACTATCACCTTTTCGTGCTACATTAACACACAACCCAATCCTTTATTGGAAGAATCGCAAAAGATTACAAACTCACATTTCTCACTGGGCAAAACCAACACTGGTGCAAAAACTAACCTTTTCTTCAATTCCCAAAAACTTTCTTCACGCTTATCCGTCCAAACAAATTTCTCATTTTTCCTTGTCAACTTGGTCAATGGAACTGCTATCTTGGAAAAATCTTGTACAAATCATCGATAATACCCATCCAATCCTAAAAATCTTCTTATTTACATTCGAGTCTTTGATCTTTCCCAATTAATAACGACTCAATCTTTGCATGATCCACCTTATTTCCTTCACTACTAACTACGTGCCCAAGAAACTGAACTTCTTTTAACCAAAATTCACATTTTAAAAATTTCGCATACAACTTTTCTTTTCTCAAGATTTCCAAAGCAATCCTCAAATGTTCCACATGCTCTGCTTCTGACTTGGAGTAAATCAAAATATCATCAATGAATATTATCACGAACTTATCCAAGTATTTCTTGAAAACTCAATGCATAAGATCCATAAAAACAGCAGGGACATTCGTCAATCCAAATGCCATTACCAAGAACTCATAATGTCCATATATCATTCGAAACACGGTTTTGGGTATATCCTCTGCCTTAATCTTTAATATATGATATCCGGATCTTAAATCGATCTTCTAGAAGCACATAGCTCATTTTAGCTGATCAAACAAATCGTCAATTCATGGTAGAGGGTATTTATTCTTGACAGTCAACATAAGGAGTTCGCGATAATCAAAACATAATCTCATACGTCCATCCTTCTTTTTTTACGAACATCACTGGTACACCCCACGGGGATACACTTGGTCGGATAACTCCTTTGTTCAATAATCCTTGCAGTTGCGTCGCTAGTTCTTTCATCTCAACTGGCGTCATTCGATAGGGAGCCTTTCAAACCGGTTCCTTTCTTGGAACCAAATCAATCGTGAATTCAATCTCTCGATCCGGAGGTAGTCCAAGTAATTCATTGGGAAATACGTCCTGGAATTCTTTAACCATGGGAATATGTTCCATCCTAAAGGGTTCCTTCTCGACATCTTTTACATGATCCATTAACACTTTGGCTTCTACTAAATTTATAGCAAGTGTACCTGCTACCACATCCGCATCCTGCACTGCATCTTTCATTGTCATATTAAATATACATGCCCTTGGTTGAACTGATTGTGCTGGTGGAGACGGTGGTCCATAAATCCTTAGAACATTGGCCTTCTAAATAGATTCCTTACAATTCCTTTCCATATGGCCAACCTTCCCACACTTGAAACAAATGATCTCTAGTTTTCCCGCAACACTTGTACATTCTGATGAGTAATGACCTTTATGGTTGCACTTAAAACATGTCATATTAAACTTGTCACACTTCCCAAGATGTCTTTTTCCATAAACTTTGCATTCTTAGATTGGAGGCTTATTATCCTTCATTGATTGTCCAGATTTCTGAAAGCGATTCTTTTGGTTCCCATTTCCAGACTTAAACTTCTGGAATTTCTGACTTAGATTTCCCACACTCTTTCCAAACCTTCCTATGAACTTTGAATTTCCCTATTCTTGATCTGAATCCTCAAATTTCCTCTTCTTTCCATTATTTTTTCTTTTAGTTGCTTCTCTTTCTCCTTCCACAATCATTGTTTTCTATTCCACAACGGCATATGTTCTTAGCTCAAGAAGAGCCACTTGACTTCTGATCCTCGATTTAAGTCATTGTTGAAACCTTTTTGCCTTCTTGGCTTTCGTATTCACGTACTCCGACACAAATCTTTCTAACTCTAAAAAATTCACCTCATATTATGCTAAAGTCATATTTTCTTGCTTCAAATTCAGAAATCTCATCTCCAATTGGTCTTGCATATATCAGGGAAGATACTTCTCCAAAAATAATTTTGTAAACTTCTGCCAGGAGATAACTTCATCTTCTTATAATGCCTTGGTCGACTCCCACCAATAGCTTGCTTCATCCTTGAGATAATAACTCGCATACTTTGCCTTCTTTTCATCTTTAACCTCAACTAGCTCAAAAGCTTTCTCCATTTATCTCAGCCATGATTGTGCTTTAATTAGATCTAACAATCCTACAAATTCGATGGGATGAACAGATTGGAAGTGTTTGAAATTTCTAATTCTGGGTTGGAGGTTGTCATAAAAGTCAGAAAAGCTGATTCATCACAGGGGTGTCTTAGTTTTGATCTTAGTTCTGATCTTATAGATAAACGTAGTGCATCTTCTTGTTTAATTGATTGCCTTCTTAAATCTTGGGATTTTTTCAACATTCTCTAATATCAAATTAAGGAAATGTGTAGCACATAGAGTCCAAAACAATGTAGGCATCCTAATCTCTAAAATCTGACCAATTACCTTCTAATTTGCCCCATTATCAGTCACTATTTGAATAAAATATTTCTCACCAATTTCCTTGATCTTGCTTTTAAGTAAGCTCACCAATATTTATGCATCTTTTGATTCACTTGAAGCATTCACCAAACACAAAATGAAAGTACCGTGAGGAATATTACCAAGTAAGTTTATGACTTTCCTTCCTCATCTATCCGTCCATCCATCCGACTAAAGACTGCAATCATACATCTTTCAAGACTTCTCGTGTTTCTCCTTCAATTTTTAAGTTACTTCTTTTGCTTTTTTAAGGAGAGGCACCCTCAAATCATTATATGTTGGAGGCTTCAAACCGGGTCAGTGCTGCCCCATGGATTCGATCATCACCTCATGACTCTTAGAGTTTGCAACATTAAAATAAATCCTACATTCATAGAAAAAGTTTACAATATGCATATAGACTCGTTCTTTCTCTTCCGGAGTCCTTAGGCAGTTTTTCAAAGTTATTTTCCTTGCTACTGGTGTGTGCCTATTTTCAATAACCTGTTTCGGAGTTCTTATGAGCTTGGAGAAACAGATTTTGAGCTAGCTGCTGGTTTTTTAAAAGAAAATGGATGGGTAGCAGCCTTGTCTTTTTTCCTAGCACCCGATTTTAAACTTTGGAGAGTATTCGAGGATGCTATTTAAGGTATTTCTTGAACATAATCATAGTTTCCCTCTTCATCAACCTGCTGCATATTTTACTCCTCTTTTTATTTTGCACAAGCTCATGCATTTCCTTGGTAATTTCTCTTATTGTTTTGGAAAACTTGACAATATCTGGATAGCCGCCCATCAAATATTATTTAAACTGATTTATGCCGCCATGATTTTGATTCCCCAAAGAATATATTTCATAATACTTTATTGGTGTCCACAAGAGGATAACAAGCATACTTCCATCCCGAATCATTTGATGATTTAGATTTTTTTAGGATATTTAGCCAACTCTCCTCTTGTATCTTCATTTTCAATTTCAGTCTCCATATATTTTTGCAGAAAAAAATCAGAACCAGCAACAAATCAGTAAAGCAATGTTGGAGATTAACAGCAGGTGATTAATTAGCAGTACAATGTCGTGTGCAATGTCTATATAATGTTGGATTAATGTTTTCCAGTTACACCAAGGAAGAGAAGACATTGCAAACTCTCTATAAATTATTGAAAACAGTGGATAGCCAGATGGTGTAAATGTTGATTCATCGGCTATGTAAATTGATTTATGACTTTCATTCTTTACAAAAATTATTCAAAATTCATGTTTAAAAGTAAAAACAAAAATAAATTTGAATTCGGAGTAATGGATGACAGAAGAGTTTTTATGATAGAACAAAAGAAAAAAAATAATGAATTTGAGGTAAAGTTTTAAAATAAAGGAATAAATTTGAAGTTGTAAGAAATCATTTTCACAATGAAAAAATTAATGAAAAAAATAACAAAAGTAAAAACATAAAAAAAGTTAGCAAAAAAAACCATTTTCGCTTGTATGTATGAGGAGGGGAAGAGTACATAAAAGATAAAATTTATTTTTTTAAATAAAAATAAAAAAACTTTTTGAAATAAAAGAAAAAAATGTATGTATATAACCTGATTATGTATGTATTCAGTGTCAAGAACAAAAAAATTGAGAGAAGAAAGGGATTGGAGAAAAAGAAGAGGGATTAAATAATGAAGAAGAAGAAGAAGAAGAAGAAGAAGAAGAAGAAGAAGAAGAAGAAGAAGAAGAAGAAGAAGAAGAAGAAGAAGAAGAAGAAGAAGAAGAGAAGAAGAGAAGAAGAAGAAGAAGAAGAGAAGAAGAAGAGGAAGAAGAAGAAGAAGAGGAAGAAGAGAAGAAGAAAGAAGAGGAAGAAAGAAGAAGAAGAGGAAGAAGAAGAAGAAGAGAAGAAGAAGAAGGAAGAAGAAGAAGAAGAAGAAGAAGAAGAAGAAGAAGAAGAAGAAGAAGAAGAAGAAGAAGAAGAAGAAGAAAGAAGAAAAGAAGAAGAAGAAGAAGAAGAAGAAGAAGAAGAAGAAGAAGAAGAAGAAGAAGAAGAAGAAGAAGAAGAAGAAGAAGAAGAAGAAGAGAAGAAGAAAGAAGAAAGAAGAAGAAGAAGAAGAAGAAGAAGAAGATAAGAAGAAGAAGAAGAAGAAGAAGAAGAGAAGAATAAGAAGAAGAAGAAGAAAGAAGAAAGAAGAAGAAGAAGAATGAAGAGAAGAAGAAGAAGAGAAAGAAGAAGAAGAAAGAAGAAGAAGAAGAAGAGAGAGAAGAGAGGAAGAAGAGGAAGAAGAGGAAGAAGAAGAAGAAGAAGAAGAAGAAGAAGAGGAAGAAGAAGAAGAAGAAGAAGAAGAAGAAGAAGAAGTAGAAGAAGAAGAAGAACTCACAAGAGATTAGCCTCCAGAAAGCTGATCGGATTTGCAGCCATCGTGAGGTGAGTTGGAGATGAAGGCGGTGATGATATGGGATAAACTTTAGGTTTCAATCAAAAAAATCATATAATTTATATTACAAATCCATAATTTTTAAGTTCGACAACAGTAATTAGTCGGGTATTGGGCCGGGCTCCCGGTCAGATCCGGGTAAACCTAATCGACGACTAACTGAACAAGTCGAGGGTCGACTTTCTCCCCAATGTTGACTTGTCGACTTGTCTTTGACTATTCGTCGAATTGAAAACCCTGGTTAGTAGGCTTGAAGATGTGGAAATCTCTCATCCAAGCATTCAATTTTCCAAGTGGTCCCTATATTGCTTCAAGGAGACACCATGCGTATCCTTGGAGGAGAAAAGGCTTGTTTTTCCTTGGAAACATTTCCAAGACTTTTTAGGCTGCGACTAGAATTTTGTAGAAGCTCGAAGGAGACTTGAAAACTTAATTTTTACTCATAAAATATGCAAGGTAGTAGTCCTAGGAGGTGACACCTTTACATGGAAGGCCTTGAGGCAATATACTTGTAGAGGCTAAGTAGTATGAGGTAGCCAAGGCTCCAAGGAAGGTTAACTGGTGACATACAATGTTTTTTACTAAGTGTTTAGAGCCAAGGAACCTTGGTGGCAATAGGGAAAGCTACAGAAGGCGAACAAGGCATTTTTCCTGAGAAATTATTTGATACATGACTTATCTATACCATCATAACAAGAGTACTCAAGTGACAATGTCACTTTCCATGGTCAAGTGGATTCTACCATTTACATCAGTGATAGGCTTCAATATACTTGTCTTTTTTGTCTTCTAGACAGCTCATAATGCTATAAGAGCTTAGAGAATTCTATGCAACGGTTCTGTATATAATATATATAAAATAAATCAATTAGGAAGAAGTTCAATAATGATTTTTCAAGAAGCAAATTGAAGGAAGAAGACTTTTGAAGTTAATAAGTTGCAGAAATTCTCTAAGTCCAATATCGTGAAGTCTAGAAGAGCTATATTGTGAAGTCTATTAAATTCGTATAGTGAAGTCCAGTTTACAGCCATACCGTGAAGTTCAAGTCTGGCCTAAGTCTAGAAGTCCAAACTTGTTCCAGATCGTGAAGTCTAATTATGTGTTGCACATAAAAGTCAAGAAAGATATCATATCGTGAAGTTCATAGTTATGCTATATTGAGAAGTCCAAAGTGAACTCGATAGCATATTCAAGCTAAATAAAGTTCACGATATCTTTACTCGACCTCTTCACAAAAAGATAAATGAAGGTAAAAATTACTAGAAAGGAAGAAACAAATCACTACAGCATATTGTACATGAAGGTGATCCATGGATAAGTTTCAAGCCTATAGTTAAACTTGGAGAGAAATAAAAGAACAAAACACACAGCAAAAGAAAAGGAGCGTATGGAAGAATGAAGTGATCCTCAAAAAAGCTGCAACGTGTCGCCTCTGCAGAATTGGACAACTCGCTGTAAATGGGTGTGCATATTTTGTAGTACATTATTTTATATATATTTAATTCACCATCCATCTTTAGTTGTGTGCGAGATAGGAGATTAAGATTGTAATAGCTTTTCTCTTTCTGTAATTCAAAAATCAAGAACCTGTTCTTGAGAAGTAGCCAAGAAAAACACCAATTTTTTCTTGGAAGTTGTAGCACAATTTCTTTATATCTTATATAAAATAAATTGAGTATAATATCTATGTGTTCTTGCATAATTATATTTCCACATTGAGGTTTTTGTGTTAGTTGTAAAGTTTAAAAATAGTCTAAAAGTTTTGAACTAGTCATTCACCCCTGCTTAATTTTGAGATCCTTATTCTGTAACAAGTGGTATCAGAGTAGGCTGTACACACACATACAGTCAAAGATCTCAACAAAATAACGAGTTCTCAAAACTAAGCAACTACAAGGGAAACAAGCTGGTAAAGAAGGAATGGGACTGCTATAGAACTTGAGACAACATATAGAGTCAGGCTTATACTGATAAAGGAAGGTGTTGGAATGAAAATGATGGCAGTGAAGAGTGTGTACACAAGAACTATGTTTTGATGGCAAAAACAGAAGATGCTGGTGAATCTTCAAGTTAGGTACAAACCTTCATCTCTCTAAACATAAGCTGACTGTGGAAAAATTTAGTATGAATCTATTTATTATACTTATCATAGAGAATAGAACATATCAAGAGAGTTTAAAAAGAAGCACAAGGTGCATCAATGATTGCACTCAGGAGTGATAATGGAACTGAGCTCAATATTTCTATTTTTGATGCCCTCTGCAAAGATTAAGGCATATCACAACAGTTCTCGGCTCCTAGAAAACCCTGACAAAATGGCGTGTTGGAAAGAAAGAACAAAACACTCATTGAGACTATAAGAACAATGCTACTAGATGCCAAGTAGCCTACCATTTTTTGGGCCGATGCCATCAAAACTGCATGTTATGTTTAGAACAGATCATAGGTCAATAAAAAAATGGCAAAACTTCTTATTCACTAATGATTGATAAGAAGGAATCTTTTAAGCATCTGCATGTGTTTGGAAAAAATTATATGTATATAAAGATCAATCTGAGTATATTGGAAAATTTGATGCCAAAACATTTGATTGTGTGTTCTTAGGCTACTCATTGGAAAGAATAGCTTACAAGATCCACATTCATGCTCAACAGAAGATCATGGAAAGTATGTATGTATCATTCAATGATAAATCATTTCCCAATAACAAGGATAAAAATGAGGTAGATATGAATCAAGTGATACTAGAGATCAAATTATTGGTAATCCAGATGATAATGTAAGAACTAGAAGGAATGTTGCAAATGAATGTCTCTATGGTTGTTTTTTGTCTCAAGAAGAACCAAAAAGAATGGAAGATGCTTTAGAGAGTGCTGACTGGATTACAGTTGTGCAAGAAGAGTTAAACCATTTTGAAAGTAAAAAAGTCTGGGAGCTAGTGTTACCACCTGCTAACAAAGATATCAGTGGTAAAAATTGGGTGTACATGAACAAGAAGGATGAACAAGGTGTGGTTACTAGAAACAAAGTAAGATTGGTTGCTAAGGGCTACTTACAAGTAGAAGAAATTGACTATGATAAAACATTTGCAAAAAAAGCCTTGTTCTTTGGAAGATCTATCTTCAGTTTCCAGATTAGAAGCCATCAGAATTTTTCTGGATTTTACAACACATTCAAATTTTAAGGTGTATTAAATGGATGCCAAAAGTGCATTTCTCAATGGTGATCTAGCTGAGGAAGTATATGTTCAGTAGCCACCTGGATTTGAAGATCCAGTAATCCTGATTTTGTATACAAACTACACAAAGCACTTTGTGGATTGAAGCAAGCACCAAGGGCTTGGTATGAAACCTTGTCAAAGTTTCTAATTGAAAATGATTTCACAAAAGGCATAGTGAACAAGACACTATTCTACAAGAAGCACAACGATGATATCATACTGGTACAAATTTATATTAATGACATCATTTATGGATCACTAATAAAAAACTATGGCAAAGATTTTCTAAGTTGATGCAAATCATGTATGAAATGAGTATGATAGAAGAGCTCACTTATTTGTTGGGTATTTAAGTTCATTAGAGAGATGATGGAATTTTCATTAATCAAGCCAAGTACACAAGGGATCTATTGAAGAAGTTTGGCATTGAAATTCATCACATGCAAAGACTCCAAGCCACTGCAACCAAACTTGATGAAGATCATTTAGGAAGAATGTAGACATCAAGTCATAAAGAGGAATGTGTACCACACATCATGTTGCTACATGCCTATGTGCAAGATTTCAGAAAATCTCAAAGAATCACATATGATTTCCATTAAGAGGATCTTCAAATACTTGAAAGGGACACCTAACTTTGGCTTATGATATCCCAAGGGAAATGTGTAATATCCGGGATATATCATGTAATTATTTTTATCAATAATAATTATTATGTGATTATTACGTGAATTTTTGGTGAATTATATGATGATTGATATTGATGTTTGGTGTTTATTATGATAAAAATAGGATA
>NW_027417439.1:0-47034 GCF_009905375.1 Apium graveolens
AAATAGCAAGTAAAAAACACCAGGATTTGGTGACGCGGAAAAATCCTGTAAAGGATAAAAATCGCGGTAAAGATACACTTCTTGACAATCTCATCTAATCTCATCTAGCTTTTTTCTTTCTTGTCAGGAATATGTGCATATGCAATGCAACCGAAAATTCTTAGATTTCCAACCAAGCGCTTTGCCAATCGCCGACCTTGTTGGAAGATAAAGATACTTTGTGCCATTTTTTGTGATATCTTGCTCGGCTTGCTTTTTTGTGTGATATTTAATTACAGGTTTTGCTTCTGTTCTTTGTTTCTATTCATTGCAAAACTTCTCTCTTTGTATTTATCATGTGAGAGACAGACAGCTAGACCTTCTCCTTTTCGATTTAAATTCCAATTATCCTCTTGCACTTGTCCTTTTGTAATGTACCTTATAAAGTTCTCATTTTTGGTTTAAAAATCTAATAACCTAAGAGATTCTCATGCTTTTGGATTACTCATCTGATGAGCCTAGAGAACTGCTCCTGAATTCGCATCTGAACCTTTGGAACTTCTCCTCTTCAATTCATCATGTGGGCCCGTGGAGCCATGTGCCCCAGTCGTCTGGATATGCTAATCAGGAGCTTATTCTCATTCATCCTCAAGACACCTGCAATAGTGATCCTCGCTCCTCCGACATTATTAAACTTGTGCTCTGAATTATGCTGCTGGTTAAATTGCTTGGGAGGTTAAAGGAATTTCCATAATGTTGTTCACAGAGGTCAAATGGTTCACGGCTACTGGCAACATCTGAAAATTCAGAATAGTTGCAACACTAATGGAATTGTTTTGATAATATTAATAATTTAACACCCATAATGCACAGCAGGTCCAGGGTCCATCACCCATGCTGGAAAGCAAACATTTGCAGTAATGATACAGTTGGAACTTAAACCGTGTACTTCTGAACTGCAGTTGAGTCTGGAGGCACACGGATGTGAGTATAAAGTTGAAGTTGACCCCATAAATAATGTATCATATCATAGAGCATCATGTTGCAAATGTGTGTACATAAGAAAAAATCTGTTACACTGGTGAAGATGCACAGTCTTCCTTCTTCAAAGTCTTGGGAGAGATGATGCTTAATCCGTTGTACTAGTACACTCATTCCCTAAAATTTAAGTTACAAAAATTAGAGAATGAATAACTAATCTATTGCAGTTTCTCTTATGTCCTCTTAAAGCGTTATCAGCTATTAGTACTACCTTATGACTGGAACGGTTATAACCTAATCAAGGAACAATACTTTAACAAAAATAAAAATATTTTAAAAACCCGATAAACATGAAAAGAAGTAAGAAGATAAAATTTTAAAATAATTACTTAATTAAATCCTCGTGAATGATATAATTAATAAACCTGACAATCAAGCAACAATACTTTTATTAAAACAAAAAATATTAAAAAACATATAAACTTTGCACATATTATTCCTTCATAAATGAAAAGGATATAAGATGAAAAAATTTGAAGTGGTCGAAACAATACCTCAACCCTTAATTTTCTCCGATGAGACTTACCTTTGGTGTTGGTGTCTCTTAACATATTAACCACCACAACCATGAACATTTGGCAAACCAAGTCATTGCAAGAACATACAAGAACTAATATGCCAATATATGGAATTTGTGAAATAAAGGATGTAATGAGATTAAATATTTCTTTATTACACAAGAGAATTTATTTGAATTTTAATTGGAAAGGCAAAACGTGATAGGATCCACGCCCAAAGCACTTCCATCAACTGAAAAAGGTGAAAGAGAGGTAGATAACTGAGAGGGTTAGAGAAACCATATGGTTTGTTGCGCCACTAAGTACAAAATGAAAGAAACAAAGTTGAGAGACATCAAAATGAAGTATAATATCATTTAGCCAAGAACTATTTGAAAATTGGAAAATCGGTGAGGGCAATTCTTCAAGAATTTCAAAGTTTATGATGTCGAATTTATTAGATCCCATCTTTCTTGATTAAGTCATTTAACATGTGGATCAACTTATATATTACGTCATTTTAACAAACCCCTCATATTTAGATGAGCTATCAATATAAGAAAACAGGTAAATACGACCGGCCAAAAGTCCTCGCATTTACCTAAATATGTCAGGACACGGTGGTATCTTTTAGTTTCTGGATCGGTCATAATACGGGAGGAATGTTTAGTAAGTCGGTCATTTTTAAAGTAAATTGGACCAGCTAATTTTGACCATTTAAAAAAAACCGCTTAAATTCAACTGGCCAAATTTGACCAAGGTAGTCGAATTTGACTTTTCACCAAAAAATTGAAAATCCCGCCCAAACTATTAAATATTTTGAATAAATTTAAAATGTCTGCCTAAAATTAAATTGACCGTATATGGTCAAAGATGCGAATCTAAATTCCACCACCTTCGGTTGAATTAACAAACACCAGTTTTAAGAGACAAATCTCTCGCTGGAAATTGGAAAATTTCCAGATTCCGGTGAGTTTACCCAGGTCCAGTCATATTCCAGCAGCTTTAATTTCTCCAAAAAAGCTCAGTTTTCAGTCCAATTTTTCAACTTAATACACTCAAAATTGACCCAACAATCTCATATTCATATCCAAACTTACAAATAACTAGCATTTAACCGATTCCGGCCAAAATCAATTGAACGTCTGTAAAGAAAAAACAACATTAACAAAAAATTCACCAAACTAAAAAAACCTTAATATAAACAATTTCCCCACCACATACCAAGCATGTAAATGGAGCAACACAGTCAATCATAAATCATGAAAAATTATCTACACGCTCATGTTCAATGATCTATCGATTCGTAACTTCAAAACACATCAATAAACAACCTAAAGTAAAAAGTCTAATTCGAATTAAAATCAAGAAAATGGAAATTTTTGAAAAATTATCTACCTAGCTCTCTACCGAATTATTACCTTCAGGAGGGAGAGTAAGATGGTGGGAGGGACACAAATAGAAATAGAGGGGGAGAGAGAAAAAGAAAGGGGTGGGTTACGTGAGTGAAAGGAGGGCTTCGGGTTAAAAATTTTATTTAATCATTTTTTTTACTTATAATTTGGTTTTATTAAATGTAAATTCAACCGTTGGATGAGTGTTTTAGGGGTTAAATTTGGTGTGTTAGATCTAATGCAAGGGGACTATTGAAGTGGCACTAAATTCAACTGTAACCGTCGAATTTAGGAGTGTCGATTAATATTTTTCTTATGCTTTCTTATAATTTCTAGGAAATTAAAATTGTAATTAATTACTTTTTTCTTACAAATATTATAATATTAAAAATATAATAAATTATATTAACAACTTGTAATTTTAATAAAAAATTTAAAATCATGAAGTTGGTCAATTTGAGCATAAATTCCATGAAAAAGATTGTGTGGTGAAATATTTAGTTAAGTTAGTGATACCTTATTTGTTAAAATAATCGAGGTCTAATGATTAAAAATTGTTAAAATTTGCATATAACATTTTCTTGTAACCATTTTAACATCCATGTGGTTGGATGGTCTAATATTATTCTAAATAGTAGGAACACTCTATGGTAAGAATCTCAACCCCTAAATTCGAATTTGTAAAATAATTCGAATAATCACATCCGTAATAGATTACTCAAAATAAATGAGATATAAATTAAAAACTAAAACCCTAATCGATACCCTAAAATTTAAATTTATAACCCCATGTAATCATACTACCTACTCTAATGTAGAGATTCAAAAACAAGTTAATTATTAGCTCACTAATATTTTGTCAAAAAATATAGTGAATGTAGTCCGTCGACTTGGAACGCGATAATTCTTTCATAATTTTTAAACTTTTTTTATAAAATATATTTAAATTTCACGGAAGTATCATAAAATTTAAATAAAAGTTCTTTCATCACATATATTTTTATACCATATAAACTTGTAGTTGGGATGAATGTTATTATTGTGTATACATATTTTTTAAAATATTCACTAACATTTAAATAGTTTAAATAAATTATTAAAAATTCTGAATATACTAAATACAATTGAATGTGGCCAAATTAGATACATACAAACGGATTTGTGTAGAAATATAAATTTAAAAATAGAGGGGAATTTCCACCAACTTTTGCCCCAAAAGTTTTAAAAGTTATAGGAAATTTCATGCCGTTTCCAAATAATAAATTTGACCAAAATCGATTGAATTTAGGAGAGCCAAAAAATTCAATGCGGAAAATTTCATCCAATTTTTTTTACCTAAGGCGGGGAAGAATTTGGTAATAAGCGGGATATTTTTTCGAATTATTTTAATAATTTTTTAGATATCGGTTTAAAGCTGTAGGATGTTAAAAAGCTAAAGACATCGCTTTTAAAAGTGGTGATGTTAAAAATTTTTAACATCGGTGACACGGGTGACCAATGTCTAATCTATGATGTCTATTGACAGTTTTCTTGTAGTGAATTAATGTGTTTATCTCGTATGCAAAATATATAAAGAATCTCTCCTTGCTAACTAAAATAGATTATAAATGTATGTTGTTTTAAAACAAGCTAAGCTACACTTTAATTTGCTTTTTTATGAAAATAGAATAGTCTTCGAGTTCATAATTTTGCATTTCTATATGTGATTAAATCATGTACTTATTCAATTACATATTAACTTAGGTGCGAATATTCTTGTAAATTCCATGTAGACCTAGCCGCATAAATATGACAATCTTCTAAGTTTTGTATTCATAGAAAATGATCAAATTATTTCATTGCAGTTGCAAGTTTTATGTATATGTTTTGTGTGAGTAAGTTGTATGGAATTACTCAGAAAAAAACTCTTTCCCGTAATCTCCAACAATTTATTATACATTTAAATTCTTAGAAAGTGGTATTATAGATTTTGTGATTTAGAGATGACTTTCACAAAAATATTTTGCGATCAAAATTTTCTGGTATGACGGGAAATAATTGTAATCAGATAGATTTTTATGCGCGAGAGCCATTATTATTAATGAGATTAGAGCTAATAAAAAATTTAAGTTGCTAATGTGCGTCGGCATGGAGACAAACAAGAAAATCGATTTCGGTATTGTAAGAATCTCAAGATTTTTGAAAGATTATGGAATATGGATACAAAGAACCATACATGTTATCATACCGTAATAACTAAGACTTTGAAGGAAAATCCACTAACAGTTAAGAAGACTCTCTTTTTTATTAATCAAGTGGTGAATGGAGTAATTTTCTAAAGGATTTCTATGATATATCAACATTAAAGCTAACATGAGAAACTGTAAGTAAGTCCTAGAAAGCTCAAGAAAACCAATAATGAGAATATACTAGTTTTGTGTTCGTTTAATCATAAATATGAATATCTGATTAATATTTTATTAATGTGTAATATTAAAGTAGGTTAGTAAAATAGGAAATAAGTATATAAGTACATCTAAGTAAACATGTAAATATATAGAAAGTACAACTAATTTATACAAAATTTAAATATGTTAATAATTAAATAAAAATAAGTATACAAATGCGTATAAATAAACATGCAATGCTTAGAAGTACAACAATGACCCGCCATTTAATTGAACCAACACACTACTTTCCTATTCATTATTAAATAATTAATTATCGGTCATGAGTTGCATAGATGATAAAAAGGGTGTATATAGTAAATATGATGTCGTTATTTTCCTAGAATGAAAACTAATACGAACCCATTATATTTTCCCTTATTGCATGAAACTCTAAACCATTTTACAAAAGTTCAATAATTACTATATAAGTATTCTTTAAATAATCATTTACTTTTGGGTAAATAAATTAGAAAAATTATTTAGGTTAGATTTGAAAAAATATAGTCCTAAAACTGTAAATTTATTAGTTGGATTACATTTAATCAACAACTAATTTGAAAGAGATAAGACCACATATAGACTATATATAACATTAATGCGTTATCCTAATTACCTATATTTGCTAACTTATTTAATTTATTTTGTGTGTTCTTTATATGTATATCTTTTGTTCCTCTTTATACATATATATGCATTTATATATATATATATATATATATATTTATAGGTATGAGTGTGATATATAGAGAGAATGAATGTGGCTGTCTTAATTTGTTTCAATTGTGTTGTTCATATGATTTTTTTATGTGTACGGTGTATTCATGTTTATACATATATATGTATAACTATGATGGAGAAGGAGAGAATAAACGTGGCTCTCTATAGTAAACTAATAACCGAATATGTTTTTCATCTATATTTTATAAATTTTTTATGAACTTGGTAAGAGTTAAATCTCACTGTTATATGTTCTTCAAACGCTTGAGTTTTTTGAGCTTCAATAGTTGTTATTGTTCATTTTCTATGTTGTCTTTTGTGATGACAAATGCTTTCATTTTGAAATAATGATGTAGAAAATTAATTTAATATCAATAAAATATGTAAATTATACAATTAGTAAGTTGTATTGTTATTTTGTGTCATGTACATCAAGTTTCGATTATGTATACCTATGTTTGCGTAAGAGCTAGAGGGGGGTTTATTTGCGTCTTTATTTGATATGGGTTTAATGTTGTTAGTTCTCTATGAGTTGTATTTACGAATACTAATTAAGATTTCTATGTTTAATCGTATGAAATGAGAGTATGTAGAATTTTATCAATGCTTTTGATCTTGTTTTATTAGTTTTTCATTATTTTGACGATTTATCTGACTTGGAAATTATGTTTTTTTTTATATAGTATCTTGCATGAATGATATCTAACTACTTGGAAATATTTTCTAATTACTTTGTAGTATGCAGGGAAAATGCTAATCAGAGACATGGGACATGGTCGTGGACTTAGTCGAAGAACTTGTGCTATTTTACGAACACCTAATCTACCTGCTCCACGCAATCAGAACACCCGTAAGATTACCAAAAACACTTGTAAGACCAATATAGAGACCCGGGCATGAAAATGACCTAGATCACATTCCGATCGCAAGTTTAGGGAAAAGAAACCAAAACACCATGCCGCATCAAATTCCAAGTGGGACAGTAATTATTTATATATGTTTATCGTATAAATCTCATTCAACTTCAAAATGTATGTGAAAAATATGAATACGATTAGCTCATAGATTATGAAGCTTTTGTGTTTATGACTGACTACATTAAAATTAATTTTATATATACAAAATGATACAACAGTGAAGATATTGAATGCGACTATTCGTTCAAAATGGGCAGTTGGGCATACACGTGTATTGCCATTCTTGCACAAAATTCGAAATGGGCTGAAGAAGTTACCAAGAAGTTTGTTGTATGTTATTTTTATTTTTATAATTATGTACATTACACACACCTAAGTTCTTTTTATTAATTAAGGCATTTGAAGATGCAAAAACCCGAAAAGGCTAAAGAGTGTTTAGAATTATATGTCAAAAAGAGTATTAAAAATTGGTCAATCAATTCTCCCTCTCTCTCGATGAGAGTCGGCCGCCCCATCTTCCTTTAACCCTAATCATCACACCTCCTTCTTCACCCTTTCTACCCATCTTCATCTCTATCTTCATCCTCTCTCTTCATCCATACAACATTTTTATCATTTGTTTTTAACTTTCTTTCAATAAATATTGGATTCTGTTCAAAAATTCGCTTCTTTTTCGTTTGGTTTTAATTGAGTTATTATTTATAGATGGTGTCCGGCAGGTAGATAGGTAGGGTGCTTTTGATACGGTAGTGAAAAGCGCATGTGCTCACCTCTCACAAAATATTTTTGTTCATAACACGAGGGCCCTCTCAGTTTTTGCAATTGAGTCCTCTGAACATTGTACTATCCATGGAATTAATGTGAGGGCAATTGTGAAACTACTGTTTTCGGTGGAGATGCAGGCTGGATCGCTCGAGAAACCATTATCTTTATTTTTAATTTTCAGAATATTTGTATTCAGTCAGTTAAGCAATCCGGAAACAAAGAGGCTAATTATTTAGTTCGTCTATTTGTTTTTCAACCTGGTTGCATGATGAATTGGGGGTTTGTACCGATTGAATTTTTTATGTTATTAATGAAATCTGCTATAAATTTGAAAAAAACTAAATAAATAAATTGGTCAATCAAGAAAAGGGGTGGTTCGAAGAAAGTGTAGAGTTTGCCGAGAATGCTATAGACATAGGCATTTTCATCATTATTTCACAATGACATAGAAGAATTATAAGGTAATTAATGATTATATGATTTTTATACTCTCGTATGAAAGGATTTTCGCATGGCCTACAACCTTAATTACCTATTATTTTATAATTGAAAATGTGATCAAGAGATTCTCAAATTCATTTATATTTTTTTATCCCTATATAATATTAATAATTTTATTTTTCTAATCTTTTTACATAATTAGATGTGATTAGTGCACTACTTATCATTTTTTTTCTTTTCTTTTCATTAAAAGCATTTCTTTGTGATTACATATTGTTTTTGTTTACATTTGATTTTAATTGTGGATTAGCAATTTATTTTATATATTAAACTTTGGGTTCTTTGGAGTTTATTTTTGTTTTGGATGATTGTTGGCCAACTAAATTTATTTTTAATTTATCTCCACACGTGCTAGGCTTTTAAACACATACAAAACAATACTTATAAGTAAAGTAAAATTAGTTTGAAATTATTATACAATTGATATATTACATATTATATAGACTTTGCTTGATAGGAATGTTGGATAGATATTATTTAAAACTTTTGTCTATATAAAGTAATTGTTACTTATTTCAATTTTAAAAATTTAATTTATAGTTAATAATCAGTAGAAAGATGTTATGGCGATATAATTTATATAAAAGTAATGAAATAAACTCTTCTTTGTTGTAGTTTTGAGTAATGTATACAAGAGATACTAATATTATCAATTTAAGATATACTGCATATAGATCCTCACAAATTTAACAATATTTGATTAATAATATTACATGATACTAATTTATCTATTATTTCCAAACCGGTACTATGATTACATTGCTTGAATTTAAAAATAATAGATAATAAAAAATTAGTACAACAAGGACAGTGACAAAGAGGATGACTACGACCTCCTGGACAATCAGAGACATGACACCCTCATTCGAATCAGATGACCTAATACGAGACATGGTTTATGGAAGAAGGGGCAAAATAGACGTATCTATTGTGCTGCTACAGTGGGGTCAACTGTGATGGCTGCCGCACTTTTTGGGAGTTTTGGGGCAAGATTATGCAGAACTCCCTTTAGCTGCAACTGTGATAGGGTGACATTTCCTCACCTCCTGTGCAAAATATTACACTATTTTAATAAAAATAAATAAAAATCAATATAAAAGAATCAAAAGAGAATTAGTATGTATACCTCCCCAGATCTTTGATGTATAATGAACAATCCGTGATAAAGCTACACATATGAAAAATTTAAGGATTAAAAGTGCCAACCTATAATACAAAGCAAATCAAAATCTTATTTATTAGAAATTAGTTGTACCTTTAGCACAAAGACCCTGATGTCTTCCCCTGATCCGCCTCCTCACCATCTTTGCAGCTCAATTGGTTGGTCATATACTAAATTTTGAAGTTCTGGAATGTGGTAAGATTGGGGCGGCCGTCAAGGAATTAGGGATTATGGATATGGTGCAACACCCTTAAGTTTATATAGGGCTGATATATAAAACATTAGAAATTTGTAGGAAATTTCTTAGAAATTTCATTACGTAATATTCTTCAATCAAGTAATTTTCTATTTCTCTATTATTTTTTTTAGTTCATATTCTTGTAAGGTTTAAAAACAAAGAAATAACTTTTTTTTTGTTTTTTATAGTTGTATGATAAATATCAAAATAAAATATTTATTAAATTTATTATTTTATTTAATAATCCAAAACACAATTACAAATGATAAATTTTTGAATTTTGTAATCGGTGCATATTTCCCACTCTCTGTGTCTCAATTCTACACATTTTCAAAGTGACTCAAAATTGTAAAATTTTATTATATAGAAATTAACTACTCACTAGTTATATATATGGGCTGAGTTCTATGGAGGTCCACCTTTTTATCGGAGTCCTCGGAGTCCATCTACGTTCTGCAAATAAAATATATTATAAAACGTGTTATTTTGCAAAACATGTTACACAAATAGCATAACTTCAACAAAATCATGCAAATCTCATATATTTACGGTACAATATGTATGTTCTGCAATATGTTCTGCAACATGAACATTTATGTTCTGCAAACTAAACATGTTTTGTAGAATATATATTTTTGCAATGTTCTGCTTGTAAATTGTATGCAATCTACAAGATTTTGATAGAATAGTGATGTTTGTCGAAAAATAATATGTTTTGCAATATTTTAAGCTATATTTTACTTGCAGAACATATATGGACTCCGAGGACTCCAATTAAAGGTGGACTCCATAGAACTTTACTCTATATATATATATATATATATACAATAATCAAATAGAAACTAAAATTAAAATAAAAACTAGAAACTATCTCAACCCTTAGATCAATCTAATCCAAGGGCCCCCTAGATGTAGTACACACGATATATATGCTCCCTGCTACACATAATTCCAGTTTTTCCCCTCCGTTTTTTATTTAATTTTTCCCGTTAATCGGTAAACTTTTTTTGAAATCCGACTTCACTGTATTTTTCTCCATATGTGCCATGTTTTGACGTGATTTAACAAAAAATTATTTTAGTTTTTAGTTTTCATTATAAGGAGGTTTGTATTAGAGTACCCCTATATATATATATAATATTGATGAGTACCATCACTTTACTCAATTTTCTTACTTTTTTTCTTCAAAATTACACTATTTCTTAATACCAAACCATTTGTATATATTTCAAAGGGACCAAGAGAGTAATATTTAAAAGTTCTACATGAATCATTCAAATTTGAACTTTTAAAACTAATTTACTTATTTTTATGAAATATGTATTTCTAAATTAATTAAGTTAAACAATTTATAGGAGTAAAGAATTGGTACTAAATACAACAATTTTTTTTCAACCACATTATGTAATTTATAAAAAAACATCTTAGTGCAAATATATTATATTATATAATTTCAAATAATATATTAGTGTTTTTCCAAAAAATAAAATGGTGTAATACAAAAATGATCAAAATAGACTATTTATGACTATTTTCAACAATATTTCTTATGAAGTTGGTCGGTTACATTGTGATCGGATATAATTGATGAAAATATTTCTTTGTTTGTGTATAAATATGAACAAGACCAACAAATCAAAGTTGACACGACCACCGTGACATCCTAGTCAAGTGTGACATGTGGCACATACATGCCAAGTAGGAAAAACTGGGACGAAGCAAAGGTGAATTGTAGATTTAAAAGTAACCAAAAACTTGATCGGTTATCAAACTTTATTAAACATTCACCTTGCTGCCATGTAAATGGGTGGGGCCAATACTCAAGAAAATGAAAAAGTTATTTATTACCTTTTTGATCGGTAATGACCATTATCATAGATAGAAAAGTCATTTCCGACTCAGAGTCATCCAATCTGACATATTTGGTCGTAAGTTAATATAGATGAAATTAATACAAACAGGTATTTAGAAAGTACACAAGTGAGATATAGACATTTTGGACATGGTTTCTCAATGATATAGAAGAAAACTTAATACAAAATTAATAACATCATAAGTTATATTCTAATTAATGATTATATGATTTCTAAGTTCTCCTCTAAAATGATTTTTTCCATGGCCTCCAACCTTAATTACCTATTATATTATAATCACAAAATATGCTCAAAAGATTATAAAATTCATTTATATTGTTTTTGGCCATTTTTTATTAAAAGCATTTATTTATGACCTATTGTTTCTCTTTTCTTTTAATTACAAGTATTATTAGTGACTACATATTGTTTTTTATTACATTTGAACTTAGTTGTGGATTAGTTTTTTTTTTGAAGTTCGCTTCTTCCGGTTTTTTCCATCATCCAAGCCATGTTCTACATTCTTGTTAAATTGCACTTCTAATTCACTCTCACGATTATTTACCTTTGTACTTAATTCTTGAACATGTTGTTCAGTAGAAACCTTAGTTGACATCGAAACCAACTAAGTACCTTTCCAATAGCCAGTTTGGTGTGTGGCTCTTTCCATCAAAATCGACTGCATTTGTCCATCTCTGACTGTAGCTTTTTCACCATTGCAGCCATCTCCTCGTTATTGGAAGCGTTACCTTCTGTGTTTGTCAGGTTTCGTGGTGGTTCGCTGGTGGACATGATGTAGGTGTGTAGAAATCCTTAGCAATTTTCCACAGACGGCACCAATTGTGTTTACCAAATTTATGTGTGTTAATGCTAATAATATATTTATAAGTTTTTAATGAAAGAACTAGGATTATAACGTAATGAAAATAACAAGTAAAAAACACCACGATTTGGTGAGGCGGAAAATCCCATAAAGGATCAAAACCGCAGGTGGGATTTGTAGCCCAGCCTAAAATAGATCCACTATATCAAAATCACGTAGCTGAATTAAAATGTAAGAAGTAGAGTATTTTTGTGTTCTACTAGAAGACTTGCTCTAGTCTATGTATTTTCTACTATTTATCCCCCTCTAATCTTCCTGCCGTTGTCTCTCTCTTTTTATTTGAATTGCCCTCTATCCTTTTGTTAGCTATTTTTTCTCCTCCCATCTCTCTTACCATCTTCCACGTTCTTCTCCACTTTTTTGATGCTTTTCTCCTATTTTCAGGTTTGTTATTGGATCCTTCTACACGTCTTTGGCTCTCTTCTTGCAGCTGTCCATGTCGACACCTGAATGATCATGTCTTACGTATTCGTCCACCCCCGTCGCATGCAACTTCTAGTCGTCATGTCGTAGAAATACCTGATATAACAAATAGCAAGTACATATCTTATTGTCTCCATGCGTACTACTGGAGCAAAAGTTTCAGTAAAATCAATTTCTAGTTGCTGAGAAGTACCCCTTAGATACTAATCTTGCTTTGTGCTTTTGGATTGTTCCATCTTTATTATATTTTGTCTTATAGACCCACTTCAGTCCTATGACATCTTTATTTTCAGGAGGATCAACAAGTCTCCATGTATGATTCTTCTCTATTGTTGTAATCTCATCATCCATTGCTTTTCTCGATGTTCCTTCTTTTGCAGCATCCTTAAATTTTTTGGTTCACATGTAAAGAATACCACATTATAAGAATCATAAATATCTTGAATTGAACGATGTCTGAGTACTTCTGTATATGTGGTATCTTCAATTATGAATCTTGATCCTTCTTCTGGTGTGACAACATCTTCCAAAGTTTCTGGAGAAATTGTTGGCACATTCTGAAGTGATGATTCAGATGTATTATTTTGAAAGTTCCATTGTTTCTTTTCATCAAAAATTACATCTTTGGAGATCACAAATTTCTTGGTGGCAGGATTAAAAAGACGATAGCCTTTTATTCTTCACTATAGCCAAGAAAAAGTAGTTTCTCACCTTTCTCATCAAATTTCTCTCTATGTTGTGCAGGAATATGAGAATAGGCGATGCATCCAAATAATTTGAGTTGATGTACTTCTGGTTTCTGCCCATGCCAAGCTTCGTAAGGTGATTTATTAAACATTCACGTTGCTGCCATGTAAATGGGTGGGGCCAATACTCAAGAAAATGAAAAAGTTATTTATTACCTTTTTGATCGCTAATGACCATTATCATAGATCGAAAAGTCATTTCCGACTCAGACTCATCCAATATGACATATTTGGTCGTAAGTTAATATAGATGAAATTAATACAAACACGTATTTAGAAAGTACACAAGGGAGATATAGACATTTTGGACATGGTTTCTCAATGATATAGAAGAAAACTTAATACAAAATTAATAACATCATAAGTTATATTCTAATTAATGATTATATGATTTCTAAGTTCTCCTCTAAAATGATTTTTCCATGGCCTCCAACCTTAATTACCTATTATATTATAATCACAAAATATGCTCAAAAGATTATAAAATTCATTTATATTGTTTTTGGCCCTTTTTTATTAAAAGCATTTATTTATGACCTATTGTTTCTCTTTTCTTTAATTACAAGTATTATTAGTGACTACATATTGTTTTTTATTACATTTGAACTTAGTTGTGGATTAGTTTTTTTTTGAAGTTTGCTTCTTACGGTTTTTCCATCATCCAAGTCATGTTCTACATTCTTGTTAAACTGCGCTTCTAATTCACTCTCACGATTATTTACCTTTGTACTTAATTCTTGCACATGTTGTTTAGTAGAAACCTTAGTTGACATCGAAACCAACTAAGTACCTTTCCAATAGCCAGTTTGGTGTGTGGCTCTTTCCATAAAAATCGACTGCATTTGTCCATCTCTGACTGTAGCTTTTTCAACATTGCATCCATCTCCTCGTTGTTGGAAGCGTTACCTTCTGTGTTTGTCAGGTTTCGTGGTGGTTCGCTAGTGGACATGATGTAGGTGTGTAGAAATCCTTAGCAATTTTCCACAGACGGCGCCAATTATTTTTACCAAATTTATGTGTGTTAATGCTAATAATATATTTATAACTTTTTAATGAAAGAACTAGGATTATAACGTAATGAAATAGCAAGTAAAAAACACCACGATTTGGTGAGGCGGAAAATCCCATAAAGGATCAAAACCGCAGGTGGGATTTGTAGCCCAGCCTAAAATAGATCCACTATATCAAAATCACGTAGCTGAATTAAAATGTAAGAAGTAGAGTATTTTTGTGTTCTACTAGAAGACTTGCTCTAGTCTATGTATTTTCTACTATTTATCCCCCTCTAATCTTCCTGCCGTTGTCTCTCTTTTTTATTTGAATTGCCCTCTATCCTTTTGTTAGCTATTTTTTCTCCTCCCATCTCTCTTACCATCTTCCACGTTCTTCTCCACTTTTTTGATGCTTTTCTCCTATTTTCAGGTTTGTTATTGGATCCTTCTACACGTCTTTGGCTCTCTTCTTGCAGCTGTCCATGTCGACACCTGAATGATCATGTCTTACGTATTCGTCCACCCCCGTCGCATGCAACTTCTAGTCGTCATGTCGTAGAAATACCTGATATAACAAATAGCAAGTACATATCTTATTGTCTCCATGCGTACTACTGGAGCAAAAGTTTCAGTAAAATCAATTTCTAGTTGCTGAGAAGTACCCCTTAGATACTAATCTTGCTTTGTGCTTTTGGATTGTTCCATCTTTATTATATTTTGTCTTATAGACCCACTTCAGTCCTATGACATCTTTATTTTCAGGAGGATCAACAAGTCTCCATGTATGATTCTTCTCTATTGTTGTAATCTCATCATCCATTGCTTTTCTCGATGTTCCTTCTTTTGCAGCATCCTTAAATTTTTTTGGTTCACATGTAAAGAATACCACATTATAAGAATCATAAATATCTTGAATTGAACGATGTCTGAGTACTTCTGTATATGTGGTATCTTCAATTATGAATCTTGATCCTTCTTCTGGTGTGACAACATCTTCCAAAGTTTCTGGAGAAATTGTTGGCACATTCTGAAGTGATGATTCAGATGTATTATTTTGAAAGTTCCATTGTTTCTTTTCATCAAAAATTACATCTTTGGAGATCACAAATTTCTTGGTGGCAGGATTAAAAAGACGATAGCCTTTTATTCTTCACTATAGCCAAGAAAAAGCAGTTTCTCACCTTTCTCATCAAATTTCTCTCTATGTTGTGCAGGAATATGAGAATAGGCGATGCATCCAAATAATTTGAGTTGATGTACTTCTGGTTTCTGCCCATGCCAAGCTTCGTAAGGTGATTTATTAAACATTCACGTTGCTGCCATGTAAATGGGTGGGGCCAATACTCAAGAAAATGAAAAAGTTATTTATTACCTTTTTGATCGCTAATGACCATTATCATAGATCGAAAAGTCATTTCCGACTCAGACTCATCCAATATGACATATTTGGTCGTAAGTTAATATAGATGAAATTAATACAAACACGTATTTAGAAAGTACACAAGGGAGATATAGACATTTTGGACATGGTTTCTCAATGATATAGAAGAAAACTTAATACAAAATTAATAACATCATAAGTTATATTCTAATTAATGATTATATGATTTCTAAGTTCTCCTCTAAAATGATTTTTCCATGGCCTCCAACCTTAATTACCTATTATATTATAATCACAAAATATGCTCAAAAGATTATAAAATTCATTTATATTGTTTTTGGCCCTTTTTTATTAAAAGCATTTATTTATGACCTATTGTTTCTCTTTTTCTTTTAATTACAAGTATTATTAGTGACTACATATTGTTTTTTATTACATTTGAACTTAGTTGTGGATTAGTTTTTTTTTTGAAGTTTGCTTCTTACGGTTTTTCCATCATCCAAGTCATGTTCTACATTCTTGTTAAACTGCGCTTCTAATTCACTCTCACGATTATTTACCTTTGTACTTAATTCTTGCACATGTTGTTTAGTAGAAACCTTAGTTGACATCGAAACCAACTAAGTACCTTTCCAATAGCCAGTTTGGTGTGTGGCTCTTTCCATAAAAAATCGACTGCATTTGTCCATCTCTGACTGTAGCTTTTTCAACATTGCAGCCATCTCCTCGTTGTTGGAAGCGTTACCTTCTGTGTTTGTCAGGTTTCGTGGTGGTTCGCTAGTGGACATGATGTAGGTGTGTAGAAATCCTTAGCAATTTTCCACAGACGGCGCCAATTATTTTTACCAAATTTATGTGTGTTAATGCTAATAATATATTTATAACTTTTTAATGAAAGAACTAGGATTATAACGTAATGAAAATAGCAAGTAAAAAACACCACGATTTGGTGAGGCGGAAAATCCCATAAAGGATCAAAACCGCAGGTGGGATTTGTAGCCCAGCCTAAAATAGATCCACTATATCAAAATCACGTAGCTGAATTAAAATATAAGAAGTAGAGTATTTTTGTGTTCTACTAGAAGACTTGCTCTAGTCTATGTATTTTCTACTATTTATCCCCCTCTAATCTTCCTGCCGTTGTCTCTCTTTTTTATTTGAATTGCCCTCTATCCTTTTGTTAGCTATTTTTTCTCCTCCCATCTCTCTTACCATCTTCCACGTTCTTCTCCACTTTTTTGATGCTTTTCTCCTATTTTCAGGTTTGTTATTGGATCCTTCTACACGTCTTTGGCTCTCTTCTTGCAGCTGTCCATGTCGACACCTGAATGATCATGTCTTACGTATTCGTCCACCCCCGTCGCATGCAACTTCTAGTCGTCATGTCGTAGAAATACCTGATATAACAAATAGCAAGTACATATCTTATTGTCTCCATGCGTACTACTGGAGCAAAAGTTTCAGTAAAATCAATTTCTAGTTGCTGAGAAGTACCCCTTAGATACTAATCTTGCTTTGTGCTTTTGGATTGTTCCATCTTTATTATATTTTGTCTTATAGACCCACTTCAGTCCTATGACATCTTTATTTTCAGGAGGATCAACAAGTCTCCATGTATGATTCTTCTCTATTGTTGTAATCTCATCATCCATTGCTTTTCTCGATGTTCCTTCTTTTGCAGCATCCTTAAATTTTTTTGGTTCACATGTAAAGAATACCACATTATAAGAATCATAAATATCTTGAATTGAACGATGTCTGAGTACTTCTGTATATGTGGTATCTTGAATTATGAATCTTGATCCTTCTTCTGGTGTGACAACATCTTCCAAAGTTTCTGGAGAAATTGTTGGCACATTCTGAAGTGATGATTCAGATGTATTATTTTGAAAGTTCCATTGTTTCTTTTCATCAAAAATTACATCTTTGGAGATCACAAATTTCTTGGTGGCAGGATTAAAAAGACGATAGCCTTTTATTCTTCACTATAGCCAAGAAAAAGCAGTTTCTCACCTTTCTCATCAAATTTCTCTCTATGTTGTGCAGGAATATGAGAATAGGCGATGCATCCAAATAATTTGAGTTGATGTACTTCTGGTTTCTGCCCATGCCAAGCTTCGTAAGGTGATTTATTAAACATTCACGTTGCTGCCATGTAAATGGGTGGGGCCAATACTCAAGAAAATGAAAAAGTTATTTATTACCTTTTTGATCGCTAATGACCATTATCATAGATCGAAAAGTCATTTCCGACTCAGACTCATCCAATATGACATATTTGGTCGTAAGTTAATATAGATGAAATTAATACAAACACGTATTTAGAAAGTACACAAGGGAGATATAGACATTTTGGACATGGTTTCTCAATGATATAGAAGAAAACTTAATACAAAATTAATAACATATTAAGTTATATTCTAATTAATGATTATATGATTTCTAAGTTCTCCTCTAAAATGATTTTTCCATGGCCTCCAACCTTAATTACCTATTATATTATAATCACAAAATATGCTCAAAAGATTATAAAATTCATTTATATTGTTTTTGGCCCTTTTTTATTAAAAGCATTTATTTATGACCTATTGTTTCTCTTTTTCTTTTAATTACAAGTATTATTAGTGACTACATATTGTTTTTTATTACATTTGAACTTAGTTGTGGATTAGTTTTTTTTTTGAAGTTTGCTTCTTACGGTTTTTCCATCATCCAAGTCATGTTCTACATTCTTGTTAAACTGCGCTTCTAATTCACTCTCACGATTATTTACCTTTGTACTTAATTCTTGCACATGTTGTTTAGTAGAAACCTTAGTTGACATCGAAACCAACTAAGTACCTTTCCAATAGCCAGTTTGGTGTGTGGCTCTTTCCATAAAAATCGACTGCATTTGTCCATCTCTGACTGTAGCTTTTTCAACATTGCATCCATCTCCTCGTTGTTGGAAGCGTTACCTTCTGTGTTTGTCAGGTTTCGTGGTGGTTCGCTAGTGGACATGATGTAGGTGTGTAGAAATCCTTAGCAATTTTCCACAGACGGCGCCAATTATTTTTACCAAATTTATGTGTGTTAATGCTAATAATATATTTATAACTTTTTAATGAAAGAACTAGGATTATAACGTAATGAAAATAGCAAGTAAAAAACACCACGATTTGGTGAGGCGGAAAATCCCATAAAGGATCAAAACCGCAGGTGGGATTTGTAGCCCAGCCTAAAATAGATCCACTATATCAAAATCACGTAGCTGAATTAAAATGTAAGAAGTAGAGTATTTTTGTGTTCTACTAGAAGACTTGCTCTAGTCTATGTATTTTCTACTATTTATCCCCCTCTAATCTTCCTGCCGTTGTCTCTCTTTTTTATTTGAATTGCCCTCTATCCTTTTGTTAGCTATTTTTTCTCCTCCCATCTCTCTTACCGTCTTCCACGTTCTTCTCCACTTTTTTGATGCTTTTCTCCTATTTTCAGGTTTGTTATTGGATCCTTCTACACGTCTTTGGCTCTCTTCTTGCAGCTGTCCATGTCGACACCTGAATGATCATGTCTTACGTATTCGTCCACCCCCGTCGCATGCAACTTCTAGTCGTCATGTCGTAGAAATACCTGATATAACAAATAGCAAGTACATATCTTATTGTCTCCATGCGTACTACTGGAGCAAAAGTTTCAGTAAAATCAATTTCTAGTTGCTGAGAAGTACCCCTTAGATACTAATCTTGCTTTGTGCTTTTGGATTGTTCCATCTTTATTATATTTTGTCTTATAGACCCACTTCAGTCCTATGACATCTTTATTTTCAGGAGGATCAACAAGTCTCCATGTATGATTCTTCTCTATTGTTGTAATCTCATCATCCATTGCTTTTCTCGATGTTCCTTCTTTTGCAGCATCCTTAAATTTTTTTGGTTCACATGTAAAGAATACCACATTATAAGAATCATAAATATCTTGAATTGAACGATGTCTGAGTACTTCTGTATATGTGGTATCTTGAATTATGAATCTTGATCCTTCTTCTGGTGTGACAACATCTTCCAAAGTTTCTGGAGAAATTGTTGGCACATTCTGAAGTGATGATTCAGATGTATTATTTTGAAAGTTCCATTGTTTCTTTTCATCAAAAATTACATCTTTGGAGATCACAAATTTCTTGGTGGCAGGATTAAAAAGACGATAGCCTTTTATTCTTCACTATAGCCAAGAAAAAGCAGTTTCTCACCTTTCTCATCAAATTTCTCTCTATATTGTGCAGGAATATGAGAATAGGCGATGCATCCAAATAATTTGAGTTGATGTACTTCTGGTTTCTGCCCATGCCAAGCTTCGTAAGGTGATTTATTAAACATTCACGTTGCTGCCATGTAAATGGGTGGGGCCAATACTCAAGAAAATGAAAAAGTTATTTATTACCTTTTTGATCGCTAATGACCATTATCATAGATCGAAAAGTCATTTCCGACTCAGACTCATCCAATATGACATATTTGGTCGTAAGTTAATATAGATGAAATTAATACAAACACGTATTTAGAAAGTACACAAGGGAGATATAGACATTTTGGACATGGTTTCTCAATGATATAGAAGAAAACTTAATACAAAATTAATAACATCATAAGTTATATTCTAATTAATGATTATATGATTTCTAAGTTCTCCTCTAAAATGATTTTTCCATGGCCTCCAACCTTAATTACCTATTATATTATAATCACAAAATATGCTCAAAAGATTATAAAATTCATTTATATTGTTTTTGGCCCTTTTTTATTAAAAGCATTTATTTATGACCTATTGTTTCTCTTTTTCTTTTAATTACAAGTATTATTAGTGACTACCTATTGTTTTTTATTACATTTGAACTTAGTTGTGGATTAGTTTTTTTTTTGAAGTTTGCTTCTTACGGTTTTTCCATCATCCAAGTCATGTTCTACATTCTTGTTAAACTGCGCTTCTAATTCACTCTCACGATTATTTACCTTTGTACTTAATTCTTGCACATGTTGTTTAGTAGAAACCTTAGTTGACATCGAAACCAACTAAGTACCTTTCCAATAGCCAGTTTGGTGTGTGGCTCTTTCCATAAAAATCGACTGCATTTGTCCATCTCTGACTGTAGCTTTTTCAACATTGCAGCCATCTCCTCGTTGTTGGAAGCGTTACCTTCTGTGTTTGTCAGGTTTCGTGGTGGTTCGCTAGTGGACATGATGTAGGTGTGTAGAAATCCTTAGCAATTTTCCACAGACGGCGCCAATTATTTTTACCAAATTTATGTGTGTTAATGCTAATAATATATTTATAACTTTTTAATGAAAGAACTAGGATTATAACGTAATGAAAATAGCAAGTAAAAAACACCACGATTTGGTGAGGCGGAAAATCCCATAAAGGATCAAAACCGCAGGTGGGATTTGTAGCCCAGCCTAAAATAGATCCACTATATCAAAATCACGTAGCTGAATTAAAATGTAAGAAGTAGAGTATTTTTGTGTTCTACTAGAAGACTTGCTCTAGTCTATGTATTTTCTACTATTTATCCCCCTCTAATCTTCCTGCCGTTGTCTCTCTTTTTTATTTGAATTGCCCTCTATCCTTTTGTTAGCTATTTTTTCTCCTCCCATCTCTCTTACCATCTTCCACGTTCTTCTCCACTTTTTTGATGCTTTTCTCCTATTTTCAGGTTTGTTATTGGATCCTTCTACACGTCTTTGGCTCTCTTCTTGCAGCTGTCCATGTCGACACCTGAATGATCATGTCTTACGTATTCGTCCACCCCCGTCGCATGCAACTTCTAGTCGTCATGTCGTAGAAATACCTGATATAACAAATAGCAAGTACATATCTTATTGTCTCCATGCGTACTACTGGAGCAAAAGTTTCAGTAAAATCAATTTCTAGTTGCTGAGAAGTACCCCTTAGATACTAATCTTGCTTTGTGCTTTTGGATTGTTCCATCTTTATTATATTTTGTCTTATAGACCCACTTCAGTCCTATGACATCTTTATTTTCAGGAGGATCAACAAGTCTCCATGTATGATTCTTCTCTATTGTTGTAATCTCATCATCCATTGCTTTTCTCGATGTTCCTTCTTTTGCAGCATCCTTAAATTTTTTTGGTTCACATGTAAAGAATACCACATTATAAGAATCATAAATATCTTGAATTGAACGATGTCTGAGTACTTCTGTATATGTGGTATCTTGAATTATGAATCTTGATCCTTCTTCTGGTGTGACAACATCTTCCAAAGTTTCTGGAGAAATTGTTGGCACATTCTGAAGTGATGATTCAGATGTATTATTTTGAAAGTTCCATTGTTTCTTTTCATCAAAAATTACATCTTTGGAGATCACAAATTTCTTGGTGGCAGGATTAAAAAGACGATAGCCTTTTATTCTTCACTATAGCCAAGAAAAAGCAGTTTCTCACCTTTCTCATCAAATTTCTCTCTATGTTGTGCAGGAATATGAGAATAGGCGATGCATCCAAATAATTTGAGTTGATGTACTTCTGGTTTCTGCCCATGCCAAGCTTCGTAAGGTGATTTATTAAACATTCACGTTGCTGCCATGTAAATGGGTGGGGCCAATACTCAAGAAAATGAAAAAGTTATTTATTACCTTTTTGATCGCTAATGACCATTATCATAGATCGAAAAGTCATTTCCGACTCAGACTCATCCAATATGACATATTTGGTCGTAAGTTAATATAGATGAAATTAATACAAACACGTATTTAGAAAGTACACAAGGGAGATATAGACATTTTGGACATGGTTTCTCAATGATATAGAAGAAAACTTAATACAAAATTAATAACATCATAAGTTATATTCTAATTAATGATTATATGATTTCTAAGTTCTCCTCTAAAATGATTTTTCCATGGCCTCCAACCTTAATTACCTATTATATTATAATCACAAAATATGCTCAAAAGATTATAAAATTCATTTATATTGTTTTTGGCCCTTTTTTATTAAAAGCATTTATTTATGACCTATTGTTTCTCTTTTTCTTTTAATTACAAGTATTATTAGTGACTACCTATTGTTTTTTATTACATTTGAACTTAGTTGTGGATTAGTTTTTTTTTTGAAGTTTGCTTCTTACGGTTTTTCCATCATCCAAGTCATGTTCTACATTCTTGTTAAACTGCGCTTCTAATTCACTCTCACGATTATTTACCTTTGTACTTAATTCTTGCACATGTTGTTTAGTAGAAACCTTAGTTGACATCGAAACCAACTAAGTACCTTTCCAATAGCCAGTTTGGTGTGTGGCTCTTTCCATAAAAATCGACTGCATTTGTCCATCTCTGACTGTAGCTTTTTCAACATTGCAGCCATCTCCTCGTTGTTGGAAGCGTTACCTTCTGTGTTTGTCAGGTTTCGTGGTGGTTCGCTAGTGGACATGATGTAGGTGTGTAGAAATCCTTAGCAATTTTCCACAGACGGCGCCAATTATTTTTACCAAATTTATGTGTGTTAATGCTAATAATATATTTATAACTTTTTAATGAAAGAACTAGGATTATAACGTAATGAAAATAGCAAGTAAAAAACACCACGATTTGGTGAGGCGGAAAATCCCATAAAGGATCAAAACCGCAGGTGGGATTTGTAGCCCAGCCTAAAATAGATCCACTATATCAAAATCACGTAGCTGAATTAAAATGTAAGAAGTAGAGTATTTTTGTGTTCTACTAGAAGACTTGCTCTAGTCTATGTATTTTCTACTATTTATCCCCCTCTAATCTTCCTGCCGTTGTCTCTCTTTTTTATTTGAATTGCCCTCTATCCTTTTGTTAGCTATTTTTTCTCCTCCCATCTCTCTTACCATCTTCCACGTTCTTCTCCACTTTTTTGATGCTTTTCTCCTATTTTCAGGTTTGTTATTGGATCCTTCTACACGTCTTTGGCTCTCTTCTTGCAGCTGTCCATGTCGACACCTGAATGATCATGTCTTACGTATTCGTCCACCCCCGTCGCATGCAACTTCTAGTCGTCATGTCGTAGAAATACCTGATATAACAAATAGTAAATACATATCTTATTGTCTCCATGCGTACTACTGGAGCAAAAGTTTCAGTAAAATCAATTTCTAGTTGCTGAGAAGTACCCCTTAGATACTAATCTTGCTTTGTGCTTTTGGATTGTTCCATCTTTATTATATTTTGTCTTATAGACCCACTTCAGTCCTATGACATCTTTATTTTCAGGAGGATCAACAAGTCTCCATGTATGATTCTTCTCTATTGTTGTAATCTCATCATCCATTGCTTTTCTCGATGTTCCTTCTTTTGCAGCATCCTTAAATTTTTTTGGTTCACATGTAAAGAATACCACATTATAAGAATCATAAATATCTTGAATTGAACGATGTCTGAGTACTTCTGTATATGTGGTATCTTGAATTATGAATCTTGATCCTTCTTCTGGTGTGACAACATCTTCCAAAGTTTCTGGAGAAATTGTTGGCACATTCTGAAGTGATGATTCAGATGTATTATTTTGAAAGTTCCATTGTTTCTTTTCATCAAAAATTACATCTTTGGAGATCACAAATTTCTTGGTGGCAGGATTAAAAAGACGATAGCCTTTTATTCTTCACTATAGCCAAGAAAAAGCAGTTTCTCACCTTTCTCATCAAATTTCTCTCTATGTTGTGCAGGAATATGAGAATAGGCGATGCATCCAAATAATTTGAGTTGATGTACTTCTGGTTTCTGCCCATGCCAAGCTTCGTAAGGTGATTTATTAAACATTCACGTTGCTGCCATGTAAATGGGTGGGGCCAATACTCAAGAAAATGAAAAAGTTATTTATTACCTTTTTGATCGCTAATGACCATTATCATAGATCGAAAAGTCATTTCCGACTCAGACTCATCCAATATGACATATTTGGTCGTAAGTTAATATAGATGAAATTAATACAAACACGTATTTAGAAAGTACACAAGGGAGATATAGACATTTTGGACATGGTTTCTCAATGATATAGAAGAAAACTTAATACAAAATTAATAACATCATAAGTTATATTCTAATTAATGATTATATGATTTCTAAGTTCTCCTCTAAAATGATTTTTCCATGGCCTCCAACCTTAATTACCTATTATATTATAATCACAAAATATGCTCAAAAGATTATAAAATTCATTTATATTGTTTTTGGCCCTTTTTTATTAAAAGCATTTATTTATGACCTATTGTTTCTCTTTTTCTTTTAATTACAAGTATTATTAGTGACTACATATTGTTTTTTATTACATTTGAACTTAGTTGTGGATTAGTTTTTTTTTTGAAGTTTGCTTCTTACGGTTTTTCCATCATCCAAGTCATGTTCTACATTCTTGTTAAACTGCGCTTCTAATTCACTCTCACGATTATTTACCTTTGTTCTTAATTCTTGCACATGTTGTTTAGTAGAAACCTTAGTTGACATCGAAACCAACTAAGTACCTTTCCAATAGCCAGTTTGGTGTGTGGCTCTTTCCATAAAAATCGACTGCATTTGTCCATCTCTGACTGTAGCTTTTTCAACATTGCAGCCATCTCCTCGTTGTTGGAAGCGTTACCTTCTGTGTTTGTCAGGTTTCGTGGTGGTTCGCTAGTGGACATGATGTAGGTGTGTAGAAATCCTTAGCAATTTTCCACAGACGGCGCCAATTATTTTTACCAAATTTATGTGTGTTAATGCTAATAATATATTTATAACTTTTTAATGAAAGAACTAGGATTATAACGTAATGAAAATAGCAAGTAAAAAACACCACGATTTGGTGAGGCGAAAAATCCCGTAAAGGATCAAAACCGCAAGTGGGATTTGTAGCCCAGCCTAAAAGAGATCCACTATATCAAAATCACGTAGCTGAATTACAATGTAAGAAGTAGTGTATTTTTGTGTTCTACTAGAAGACTTGCTCTAGTCTATGTATTTTCTACTATTTATCCCCCTCTAATCTTCCTGCCGTTGTCTCTCTTTTTTATTTGAATTGCCCTCTATCCTTTTGTTAGCTATTTTTTCTCCTCCCATCTCTCTTACCATCTTCCACGTTCTTCTCCACTTTTTTGATGCTTTTCTCCTATTTTTCAGGTTTGTTATTGAATCCTTCTACACGTCTTTGGCTCTCTTCTTGCAGCTGTCCATGTCGACACCTGAATGATCATGTCTTACGTATTCGTCCACCCCCGCCGCATGCAACTTCTAGTCGTCATATCGTAGACATACTTGATATAACAAATAGCAAGTACATATCTTATTATCTCTATGCGTACTACTGGAGCAAAAGTTTCAGTAAAATCAATTTCTGGTTGCTGAGAAGTACCCCTTAAATACTAATCTTGCTTTGTGCTTTTGGACTGTTCCATCTTTATTATATTTTGTCTTATAGACCCACTTCAGTCCTATGACATCTTTATTTTCAGGAGGATCAACAAGTCTCCATGTATGATTCTTCTCTATTGTTGTAATCTCATCATCCATTGCTTTTCTCGATGTTCCTTCTTTTGCAGCATCCTTAAATTTTTTTTGTTCACATGTAAAGAATACCATATTATAAGAATCATAAATATCTTGAATTGAACGATGTCTGAGTACTTCTGTATATGTGGTATCTTCAATTGTGAATCTTGATCCTTCTTCTGGTGTGACAACATCTTCCAAAGTTTCTGGAGAAATTGTTGGCACATTCTGAAGTGATGATTCAGATGTATTATTTTGAAAGTTCCATTGTTTCTTTTCATCAAAAATTACATCTTTGGAGATCACAAATTTCTTGGTGGCAGGATTAAAAAGACGATAGCCTTTTATTCTTCACTATAGCCAAGAAAAAGCAGTTTCTCACCTTTCTCATCAAATTTCTCTCTATGTTGTGCAGGAATACGAGAATAGGCGATGCATACAAATACTTTGAGTTGATGTACTTCTGGTTTCTGCCCATGCCAAACTTCGTAAGGTGATTTATTAAACATTCACGTTGCTGCCATGTAAATGGGTGGGGCCAATACTCAAGAAAATGAAAAAGTTATTTATTACATTTTTGATCGGTAATGACCATTATCATAGATTGAAAAGTCATTTCCGACTCAGACTCATCCAATATGACATATTTGGTCGTAAGTTAATATAGATGAAATTAATACAAACACGTATTTAGAAAGTACACAAGGGAGATATAGACATTTTGGATATGGTTTCTCAATGATATAGAAGAAAACTTAATACAAAATTAATAACATCATAAGTTATATTCTAATTAATGATTATATGATTTCTAAGTTCTCCTCTAAAATGATTTTTCCATGGCCTCCAACCTTAATTACCTATTATATTATAATCACAAAATATGCTCAAAAGATTATAAAATTCATTTATATTGTTTTGGCCCTTTTTTATTAAAAGCATTTATTTATGACCTATTGTTTCTCTTTTTCTTTTAATTACAAGTATTATTAGTGACTACATATTGTTTTTTATTACATTTGAACTTAGTTGTGGATTAGTTTTTTTTTGAAGTTCGCTTCTTCCGGTTTTTCCATCATCCAAGTCATGTTCTACATTCTTGTTAAACTGCGCTTCTAATTCACTCTCACGATTATTTACCTTTGTACTTAATTCTTGCACATGTTGTTCAGTAGAAACCTTAGTTGACATCGAAACCAACTAAGTACCTTTCCAATAGCCAGTTTGGTGTGTGCCTCTTTCCATAAAAATCGACTGCATTTGTCCATCTCTGACTGTAGCTTTTTCAACATTGCAGCCATCTCCTCGTTGTTGGAAGCGTTACCTTCTGTGTTTGTCAGGTTTCGTGGTGGTTCGCTGGTGGACATGATGTAGGTGTGTAGAAATCCTTAGCAATTTTCCACAGACGGCGCCAATTATTTTTACCAAATTTATGTGTGTTAATGCTAATAATATATTTATAACTTTTTAATGAAAGAGCTAGGATTATAACGTAATGAAAATAGCAAGTAAAAAACACCACGATTTGGTGAGGCGAAAAATCCCGTAAAGGATCAAAACCGCAGGTGGGATTTGTAGCCCAGCCTAAAAGAGATCCACTATATCAAAATCACGTAGCTGAATTACAATGTAAGAAGTAGTGTATTTTTGTGTTCTACTAGAAGACTTGCTCTAGTCTATGTATTTTCTACTATTTACCCCCCTCTAATCTTCCTGCCGTTGTCTCTCTTTTTTATTTGAATTGCCCTCTATCCTTTTGTTAGCTATTTTTTCTCCTCCCATCTCTCTTACCATCTTCCACGTTCTTCTCCACTTTTTTGATGCTTTTCTCCTATTTTTCAGGTTTGTTATTGAATCCTTCTACACGTCTTTGGCTCTATTCTTGCAGCTGTCCATGTCGACACCTGAATGATCATGTCTTACGTATTCGTCCACCCCCACCGCATGTAACTTCTAGTCGTCATGTCGTAGACATACTTGATATAACAAATAGCAAGTACATATCTTATTGTCTCCATGCGTACTACTGGAGCAAAAGTTTCAGTAAAATCAATTTCTGGTTGCTGAGAAGTACCCCTTAAATACTAATCTTGCTTTGTACTTTTGGACTGTTCCATCTTTATTATATTTTTTCTTATAGACCCACTTCAGTCCTATGACATCTTTATTTTCAGGAGGATCAACAAGTCTCCATGTATGATTATTCTCTATTGTTGTAATTTCATCATCCATTGCTTTTCTCGATGTTCCTTCTTTTGCAGTATCCTTAAATTTTTTTTGTTCACATGTAAAGAATACCACATTATAAGAATCATAAATATCTCGAATTGAACGATGTTTGAGTACTTCTGTATAAGTGGTATCTTCAATTGTGAATCTTGATCCTTCTTCTGGTGTGACAACATCTTCCAAAGTTTCTGGAGAAATTGTTGGTAAATTCTGAAGTGATGATACAGATGTATTATTTTGAAAGTTCCATTGTTTCTTTTCATCAAAAATTACATCTTTGGAGATCACAAATTTCTTGGTGGCAGGATTAAAAAGACGATAGCCTTTTATTCTTCACTATAGCCAAGAAAAAGCAGTTTCTCACATTTCTCATCAAATTTCTCTCTATGTTGTGCAGGAATATGAGAATAGGCGATGCATCCAAATACTTTGAGTTGATGTACTTCTGGTTTCTGCCCATGCCAAGCTTCGTAAGGTGATTTATTAAACATTCACGTTGCTGCCATGTAAATGGGTGGGGCCAATACTCAAGAAAATGAAAAAGTTATTTATTACCTCTTTGATCGGTAATGACCATTATCATAGATCGAAAAGACATTTCCGACTCAGACTCATCCAATATGACATATTTGGTCGTAAGTTCATATAGATGAAATTAATACAAACAGGTATTTAGAAAGTACACAAGGGAGATATAGACATTTTGGACATGGTTTCTCAATGATATAGAAGAAAACTTAATACAAAATTAATAACATCATAAGTTATATTCTAATTAATGATTATATGATTTCAAAGTTCTCCTCTAAAATGATTTTTCCATGGCCTCCAACCTTAATTACCTATTATATTATAATCACAAAATATGCTCAAAAGATTATAAAATTCATTTATATTGTTTTTGGCCCTTTTTTATTAAAAGCATTTATTTATGACCTATTGTTTCTCTTTTTCTTTTAATTACAAGTATTATTAGTGACTACATATTGTTTTTTATTACATTTGAACTTAGTTGTGGATTAGTTTTTTTTTTGAAGTTCGCTTTTTCCGGTTTTTCCATCATCCAAGTCATGTTCTACATTCTTGTTAAACTGCGCTTCTAATTCACTCTCACGATTATTTACCTTTGTACTTAATTCTTGCACATGTTGTTCAGTAGAAACCTTAGTTGACATCGAAACCAACTAAGTACCTTTCCAATAGCCAATTTGGTGTGTAGCTCTTTCCATCAAAATCAACTGCATTTGTCCATCTCTGACTGTAGCTTTTTCAACATTGCAGCCATCTCCTCGTTGTTGGAAGCGTTACCTTCTGTGTTTGTCAGGTTTCGTGGTGGTTCGCTGGTGGACATGATGTAGGTGTGTAGAAATCCTTAGCAATTTTCCACAGACGGCGCCAATTATTTTTACCAAATTTATGTGTGTTAATGCTAATAATATATTTATAACTTTTTAATGAAAGAGCTAGGATTATAACGTAATGAAAATAGCAAGTAAAAAACACCACGATTTGGTGAGGCGAAAAATCCCGTAAAGGATCAAAACCGCAGGTGGGATTTGTAGCCCAGCCTAAAAGAGATCCACTATATCAAAATCACGTAGGAGAATTACAATGTAAGAAGTAGTGTATTTTTGTGTTCTACTAGAAGACTTGCTCTAGTCTATGTATTTTCTACTATTTATCCCCCTCTAATCTTCCTGCCGTTGTCTCTCTTTTTTATTTGAATTGCCCTCTATCCTTTTGTTAGCTATTTTTTCTCCTCCCATCTCTCTTACCATCTTCCACGTTCTTCTCCACTTTTTTGATGCTTTTCTCCTATTTTTCAGGTTTGTTATTGAATCCTTCTACACGTCTTTGGCTCTATTCTTGCAGTTGTCCATGTCGACACCTGAATGATCATGTCTTACGTATTCGTCCACCCCCACCGCATGTAACTTCTAGTCATCATGTCGTAGACATACTTGATATAACAAATAGCAAGTACATATCTTATTGTCTCCATGCGTACTACTGGAGCAAAAGTTTCAGTAAAATCAATTTCTGGTTGCTGAGAAGTACCCCTTAAATACTAATCTTGCTTTGTACTTTTGGACTGTTCCATCTTTATTATATTTTTTCTTATAGACCCACTTCAGTCCTATGACATCTTTATTTTTAGGAGGATCAACAAGTCTCCATGTATGATTCTTCTCTATTGTTGTAATTTCATCATCCATTGCTTTTCTCGATGTTCCTTCTTTTGCAGTATCCTTAAATTTTTTTTGTTCACATGTAAAGAATACCACATTATAAGAATCATAAATATCTCGAATTGAACGATGTTTGAGTACTTCTGTATAAGTGGTATCTTCAATTGTGAATCTTGATCCTTCTTCTGGTGTGACAACATCTTCCAAAGTTTCTGGAGAAATTGTTGGCAAATTCTGAAGTGATGATACAGATGTATTATTTTGAAAGTTCCATTGTTTCTTTTCATCAAAAATTACATCTTTGGAGATCACAAATTTCTTGGTGGCAGGATTAAAAAGACGATAGCCTTTTATTCTTCACTATAGCCAAGAAAAAGCAGTTTCTCACATTTCTCATCAAATTTCTCTCTATGTTGTGCAGGAATATGAGAATAGGCGATGCATCCAAATACTTTGAGTTGATGTACTTCTGGTTTCTGCCCATGCCAAGCTTCGTAAGGTGATTTATTAAACATTCACGTTGCTGCCATGTAAATGGGTGGGGCCAATACTCAAGAAAATGAAAAAGTTATTTATTACCTTTTTGATCGGTAATGACCATTATCATAGATCGAAAAGACATTTCCGACTCAGACTCATCCAATATGACATATTTGGTCGTAAGTTCATATAGATGAAATTAATACAAACAGGTATTTAGAAAGTACACAAGGGAGATATAGACATTTTGGACATGGTTTCTCAATGATATAGAAGAAAACTTAATACAAAATTAATAACATCATAAGTTATATTCTAATTAATGATTATATGATTTCAAAGTTCTCCTCTAAAATGATTTTTCCATGGCCTCCAACCTTAATTACCTATTATATTATAATCACAAAATATGCTCAAAAGATTATAAAATTCATTTATATTGTTTTTGGCCCTTTTTTATTAAAAGCATTTATTTATGACCTATTGTTTCTCTTTTTCTTTTAATTACAAGTATTATTAGTGACTACATATTGTTTTTTATTACATTTGAACTTAGTTGTGGATTAGTTTTTTTTTTGAAGTTCGCTTTTTCCGGTTTTTCCATCATCCAAGTCATGTTCTACATTCTTGTTAAACTGCGCTTCTAATTCACTCTCACGATTATTTACCTTTGTACTTAATTCTTGCACATGTTGTTCAGTAGAAACCTTAGTTGACATCGAAACCAACTAAGTACCTTTCCAATAGCCAATTTGGTGTGTAGCTCTTTCCATCAAAATCGACTGCATTTGTCCATCTCTGACTGTAGCTTTTTCAACATTGCAGCCATCTTCTCATTGTTGGAAGCGTTACCTTCTGTGTTTGTCAGGTTTCGTGGTGGTTCGCTGGTGGACATGATGTAGGTGTGTAGAAATCCTTAGCAATTTTCCACAGACGGCGCCAATTATTTTTACCAAATTTATGTGTGTTAATACTAATAATATATTTATAAGTTTTTAATGAAAGAACTAGGATTATAATGTAATGAAAATAGCATGTAAAAAAACCACGATTTGGTGAGGCGGAAAATCCCGTAAAGGATCAAACTCGCAGGTGGGATTTGTAGCCCAGCCTAAAAGAGATCCACTATATCAAAATCACGTAGCTGAATTACAATGTAAGAAGTAGTGTATTTTTGTGTTCTACTAGAAGACTTGCTCTACTCCATCTATTTTCTACTATTTATCCCCCTCTAATCTTCCTGCCGTTGTCTCTCTTTTTTATTTGAATTGCCCTCTATCCTTTTGTTAGCTATTTTTTCTCTCCCATCTCTCTTACCATCATCCACGTTCTTCTCCACTTTTTTGATGCTTTTCTCCTATTTTTCAGGTTTGTTATTGAATCCTTCTACACTTCTTTGGATCTCTTCTTGCAGCTGTCCATGTCGACACCTGAATGATCATGTCTTACGTATTCGTCCACCCCTGTCGCATGCAACTTCTAGTCGTCATGTCATAGAAATACTTGATATAACAAATAACAAGTACATATCTTATTGTCTCCATGCGTACTACTGGAGCAAAAGTTTCAGTAAAATCAATTTCTGGTTGCTGAGAAGTACCCCTTAGATACTAATCTTGCTTTGTGCTTTTGGACTGTTCCATCTTTATTATATTTTATCTTATAGACCCACTTCAGTCCTATGACATCTTTATTTTCAGGAGGATCAACAAGTCTCCATGTATGATTCTTCTCTATTGTTGTAATCTCATCATCCATTGCTTTTCTCGATGTTCCTTCTTTTGCAGCATCCTTAAATTTTTTTTGTTCACATGTAAAGAATACCACATTATAAGAATCATAAATATCTCGAATTGAACGATGTTTGAGTACTTCTGTATATGCATCCAAATACTTTGAGTTGATGTACTTCTGGTTTCTGCCTATGCCAAGCTTCGTAAGGTGATTTATTAAACACTGCCTTTGTTGGAGAGATATTCAGAAGGTAGATAGCTGTATTAATCTGCCCAGAAAATATTTGACAATCCTTTTTCTTTAAACATGCTTCTGGCCATTTCCACAATTGTTCGATTCTTCCATTCCGTGACGCCGTTTTACTGAGGACTATATCTTATCGTTAGCTGCCTCCTTATGCCTTTTTCTTTACAATAACTAAAAAAAGGTTGAGATATCTACTCTCCACCGCGATCAGTTCTGAGAGTTTTTATTTTAAATTTACTTGGATTTTCTACCAGAACCTTGAACTGGATAACAGAGTTAAATGCCTCATATATTTGCTTCAAGAAATATACCCACATCATTCTTGTGTAGCCATCCACGAATAGGAGAATGTATTTGCTGCCATTGATGGATGGAGTCCTTGATTCGCATATATCTGAGTGAACTAGTTCCACCGGAGCCCTTGCTCTCCAAGCAGTTTCGGGAAAAGGCAATCTGTGCATTTTCCCATATAAACAACCTTCACAAACTTCACTGTTTTTTGAGATGGAAGGCAGACCTATGACCATATTTTTCTCTTTTAATAACTTCAGTCCATTAAAGTTAAGATGCCCATACTTTAGATGCCAAGAAAAAGTATCATCGTTCTTCAGAACTTTTAAAGCAACGCCACCTTCTAGTGGCATTATTAAATGAAAAGTTTTGTTTGGAATAATTCTAACTCTTGCCACTGTGAATTTCTTTTTCTTATCAAAAGTAACACAATGATCTTGATCAAAAATTATGGAAAAACCTCTTTGCATCAATTGTCCAATACTCAAAAGATTTTGAGTTAATTCAGGAACATAATGAACATCAGTAATGTTTGAAGACTTACCTTCTTTAGAATAAAAGGTAATGATCCCTTTGCCTTCAATTTTCAACATTTTCCCATCTCCGATCTTTACTTTAGATTTATATCTTTTATCAAGTTTTCGACTCATGATTTGATCGCTAGCAAATGATACATTTGGAATTGTTGAAGTTGGTTCTTTCATTAAAATTTCTTCTTCCTCCTCTTCCTCGGAAATTCTGATTACCTTTTCTATAATTTTTGTTCCTGTTGTAGTTTCTTCGTGTCTCGTTCTCCTGATGTGCAGCATCATTTTTGTTTCTTATATTGATTTTTGCTTGAAAAGCTTGTTCCAGGGGCTGATTTGAGAATCTACGAATTCTTTCCTCGTTAGCTTCAAGAGCACGCATGAGTTCATCCACCGTTAATTTAGACAAGTCCTTAGAAATTTCAATTGCTGCAACCACATGCTCAAATTTTGCTGGCAGGCTTCTTAAAATTTTATGGACAACTTTTTTTATCATCCAAGGTATCTCCATAACTTCGAATCTGATTAATGATTGTTGACACCTTAGAGAAGAATTCCAGAATACTTAGAATTTTACTGAAATTAGTGCTTCGTAACCTTGAAAACTGATTTCGCAAAAGATCCCATGATTCTTTTGATGTTTTTGCTCCCATAATACAGGGAAAGATTGCTTTGCTAACTCCTTATTGAATACAGTGCAAAGCTCTTGCATCTTTTTTCTTTTTATATTTGAATTCATCATGCCTAGCCACTGACCAGGATGCTATCTCTTCCTGCGTAACACCAGCTTCGTAGTCATCTTCTACTAAATCCATAAATCATGAGAGATGAACAATGTTTTCAGCTTGATGCTCCAGAAATCATAGCTTTCATCATTGAAAATTAGAATATTGCTTTGTGCATAGTTGAATAATCCTTCATTAGAAGCTGCCATTGAATATAATGAAGGGTTTATGAATTTTGATTATTTTGGGGTCTGGATTAATGTTTTGGCTCTGATACTAAATTTGTTGGAATCAGTATTGATAAAGAAGGCAAAATGATTTAATTTATGTATTATCACTTATTCACTTTAATACAACTGATATATCTCAAGTTTATATAGAAAGACTTAAGAAGACTATTAGCTAGTTTACATCATTAATATGGTTCATGAATAAGATCAAGAAACTTTTCATTGCTTATACTGATTACTTGAATCTGTGCTTGCATTACTTCTGACTAGAATCTTCTATAATCTATCAGATAATTTATAAGAATTATAAATTAGATTAATTTTAACAAAGGATACCTGCCTTCGTAAAATTAGGATATTGCAATTCCCAAGGCTAATTTTGTGTGTTCCGACAACATATAGAGAACATACATTCATACATTTCTACCACATTTTGACATCATTTCACTACTTAACACAAAAATTACTAATAATTATATTGATTCATATATTTATAAATATGAATGCTATGAATGCAATAAATAAGGAACTTAATAGTCCATACGTAACTCACCTCAACTTTGCAAAGAATGCTCAAAGAAATTTCTTTCGAATGTGGACTAGATTTCTTGAGGGATACTAGCTTCAGTGGAGAACGATGTAATGGCCAGCTTTGATGTACTTTTATGAAAGCATCAACTCCGCCAACCATGAGCCACTATGGAATCATCTCTTTCTATATACTCAATGGAGTGCCTATTTATAAGAAGATCCATTTTTAAATCTTGGAAACTCTGAAATACTAGCTGTTCTTTTATGCAACATGTTATAAACAGAAGAGACACTTTCAACCAAATGATGTATAAAAGGATACAATATGAGGAAATTTAAGCACTCGGTAAAACAGGAGTAATAAGTACTTAAGTTGCACCACATTCTGCAACCCAAACCCGACCCATGGATTCGTGTTGTGTCGTCTTGTGTTCATGTACTTTTTGTGTTGTGGTTCATGTAACTTTCAATAAAATATATATAAATAAAAATATTTAATTACCAAACTTTTCGGTTAAAGTTTTACTAGTTGAGTCTCAAGTCATTAAGTTATAATGAGTCAAGTGTAGTCAAATTTTGTTGAACTCAAATTTGAAACTATTTTTTATTTTGTTTTATTAAAACTTCTATACCCAATATGTATTTATAAAATTTTGAAATATTTATTTAATTATTTAACTATTCGTGTATTTTCATTTCATGTCATGTACCCAAAAGTAAACCCAAAACCTAGACTGAATTTGAGCGTTTATTTTCGTGTTCGTATACAAAAAGGTGACTTCTCTAACTTACTTAAAATAAAGATCTGAGATCAATACTCTTTGCTTAGAGAAGTGAGGGCTTATAACAATGTTATTCTAACTTAGATTGGTTAATAAATTTGCAACATAAATCTTTGCCTGCTAAGAGAGCTCATAGTTACAAATAAGTAGATACATCTTACAAGAAAGCGAGAGTGCATGTTGTTATATGGATTTCAATTATGAAAAGTTCTGACCTTGATTTATTTGCCAATTTCACCACAAATCGCCTTAGTATGCTCCACCGGAGACCTCGTCTCTAGCAAAGGCAGAGGTGAGCATATAGTCCTGGAAAAAAAATATTTACTTCCCATAAAGTTGCACTATTAAGATTTAAGAGGAACCTTATCTAAGATCTTACTGCGTAACTGCTTATTGATTATTAATAAATTTGCCTTGATAGTTTCATGGCACTCCTGGCCAATGGTTAGCTCTAAAGTATGAAGTAACTGAAGAAGTTCATAATAAGCAGGGCATATATAGCTTATACAGATAATTAATCGGATAATTCCAATAAACATTATAAAGAATGCTTAGATGAGACTTCATGTCATTCTTTAAAACTGTATGATCACATGGTAAATTTCTAACCTATAATGAATGTTAATGCATATCTGATTGTTATCATTAATGTACAGACCAGCTCTGATGAAAATTTGCAAGATATACCTGAACGACTTTGCAGCATCAACAATTCCACTAATGTACACATCGGATGGAAATATCTGGAAATGAAGAGCAGAAAACATTAGACAAAGGACAAAGTATAAGCACTTGTAGCTTAATGACATGCTTGATCTAAAGTTAGAGGATTGAGCAGATCACTGAAAACTGATCACGTCACAAATGGCTAGTACATGAACGAAAAAAATTAGTGTCAGAGAAATAAATGGAACAGTAGGTTTTTTATGCGTGTTTCAATATAGTAATTACTGACTAATTAATCTATTAAACTATTCGCGTGAAACATGTACAAATTTTTTTTTTCTTTGGTTCCTTTTGTTGTGTCATGTGTGTTTACTGCATACATATAATCACATACACAATTTACAATTCACTAATTCACTAAGAAAAATCCTTTCCCATTACCTAATTACTTTTTTGAGGATTACATAAGCCTTATAGACTCCTAATTACTTTTGGCTGATAGCCAGGGCCACCATGTGTTAGATAGTTCAAGCATTCTTGTTTACATATGTAACAAATACATTTACATGATCATATAGATTTTTATGCACGAGAGCCATTGTTATTAATAAGATTAGAGCTAATAAAAAATTTAAGTTGTTAATGTGCGTCGGCATGGAGACACACAAGAAAATCGATTTCGGTATTGTAAGAATCTCAAGATTTTTGAAAGATTGTGGAATATGGATACCAAGAACCATACATGTTATCTTACCATAATAACTAATACTTTGAAGGGAAATCCACTAACAGTTAAGAAGACTCTCTTTTTTGTTAATCAAGTGGTGAATGGAGTAATTTTCTAAAGGATTTCTATGATATATCAACATTAAAGCTAACATGAGAAACTCTAAGTAAGTCCTAGAAAGCTCAAGCAAACTAATAATGAGAATATACTAGTTTTGTGTTCGTTTAATTATAAATATGTATATCCCATTAATATTTTATTAATGTGTAATATTAAAGTAGGTTAGTAAAATAGGAAATAAGTATATAAGTACATCTAAGTAAACATGTAAATATATAGAAAGTACAACTAATTTATACAAAATTTAAATATGTTAATAATTAAATAAAAAATAAGTATACAAATGCATATAAATAAACATGCGATGCTTAGAAATACGACCCGCCATTTAATTGAACCAACACACTACTTTCCTATTCATTATTAAATAATTAAGTATCTGTCATGAGTTGCATACATGATAAAAATGGTGTATATAGTAAATATGATGTCGTTATTTTCCTAGAATGAAAACTAATACGAACCCATTATATTTTCCCTTATTACATGAAACTCTAAACCATTTTACAAAAATTCAATAATTACTATATAAGTATTCTTTAATAATCATTCACTTTTGGGTAAATAAATTAGAAAAATTATTTAGGTTAGATTTGAAAAAATATAGTCTTAAAACTGTAAATTTATTAGTTGGATTACATTTAATCAACAACTAATTTGAAAGAGATAAGACTACATATAGACTATATAAAACATTAGTGCGTATCCTAATTACCTATATTTGCTAACTTATTTCATTTATTTTTTGTGTTCTTTATATGTATATCTTTTGTTCCTCTTTATACATATATATGCATTTATATATATATATATATATATATATATATATATATATATATTTATAGGTATGAGTGTGATATATAGAGAGAATGAATGTGGCTGTCTTAAATCAACATGTTTAACATTAAATATTTGTTAATTTGTTTCAATTGTGTTGTTCATATGATTGTTTTTATGTGTATGGTGTATTCATGTTTATACAAATATATGTATAAGTGTGTTGGAGAGGGAGAGAATAAATGTGGCTCTTTATAGTAAACTAATAACCGAATGTGTTCTTCATCTATATTTTTTAAATTTTTGATGAACTTAGTAAGAGTTAAATCTCACAGTTATATGTTCTTCAAAGGTTTGAGTTTTTTGAGCTTCATTAGTTGTTATTGTTCATTTTCTATGTTATCTTTTGTGATGACAAATGCTTTCATTTTGAAATAATGATGTAGAAAAATGATTTAATATGAATAAAATATGTAAATAATACAATTAGTAAGTTGTATTGTTATTTTGTGTCATGTACATCAAGTTTCGATTATGTATACCTATGTTTGCGTAAGAGCTAGAGGGGGGAGTTTATTTGCTTCTTTATTTGATATGGGTTTAATGTTGTTTGTTAGTTCGCTATGAGTTGTCTTTATAAATACTAATTAAGATTTCCAAGTTTAATCGTATGATATGAAATGAGAGCATGTAGAATTTTATCAAAGCTTTTGATCTTGTTTTATTAATTTTTCATTATTTTGACGATTTATCTGACTTGGAAATTATGTCTTTTTTTGTTATATTTAGTATCTTGCATGAATGATATCTAATTACTTGGAAATATTTTTTAATTACTTTGTAATATGCAAGGGAAAATGCTAATCAGAGACATGGGACGTGGTCGTGGACTTAGTGGAAGAACTTGTGTGATTTTACGAATACCTAGTCTACCTTCTCCACGTAATCAGAACACTCGTAAGATTACCAAAAACACTTGTAAGACCAATATAAAGACCCGGGCATGGAAATGACCTAGATCAAATTCCGATCACAATTTTAGGGAAAAGAAACCACGAACACCATGCCGCATCAAATTCCAAGTGGGACAGTAATTATTTATATATGTTTATTGTATAAATCTCATTCAACTTCAAAATGTATATGAAAAATATGAATAAGATTAGCTCATAGATTATGAAGCTTTTGTGTTTACGACTGACTACATTAAAATTAATTTTATAGTATACACAATGATACAACAGTAAAGATATTGAATGCGACTATTCGTTCAAAATGGGCAGTTGGGGCATACACGTATATTGCCATTCTTGCACAAAATTCGAAATGGGCTGTAAAAGTTACCAAGAAGTTTGTTGTATGTTATTTTTATTTTTATAATTATGTACATTACACACACCTAAGTTCTTTTTATTAATTAAGGCATTTGAAGATGCAAAAACCCGAAAAGGCTAAAGAGTGTTTTGAATTATATGTCAAAAATAGTATTAAAAAATTGGTCAATCAATTCTCCCTCTCTCTCGATGAGAGTCGGCCGCCCCGTCTTTCTTTAACCCTAATCATCACACCTCCTTCTTCACCCTTTCTACCCATCTTCATCTCTATCTCCATCCTCTCTCTTCATCCATACAAAATTTTTATCATTTATTTTTAACTTTCTTTCAATAAATATCGGATTTTGTTCAAAAATTCGGTTCTTTTTCGTTTCGTTTAATTGAGTTATTATTTATGTGTCTGATTGTCTCACTTTGTGCGATGTGTCTCACGCTATGCGATGTGTTGAAAATGGATTTCACGGTATATTAGGAGATCTGGATATCTTACATCAACAACACTTTCGGAAGGTTTATAGCTGGTGTCCGGCAGGTATATAGTTGGGGTGCTTTTGATACGGTAGTGAAAATCGCATGTGCTCACCTCTCATAAAATATTTTTGTTCATAACACGAAGGCCCTCTCAGTTTTTGCAATTGAGTCCTCTGAACATTGTACTATCCATGGAATTAATGTGAGGGTCAATTGTGAAACTACTATTTTCGGTGGAGATGCAGGCTGGATCGCTCGAGAAACCATTATCTTCATTTTTTATTTTCAGAATATTTTTATTCAGTTAGTTAAGCAATCCGGAAACAAACAGGCTAATTATTTAGTTCGTCTATTTATTTTTCAGCCTGGTTGCATGATCAATTAGGGGTTTGTACCGATTGAGTTTTTTTCATGTTATTAATGAAATTTGCTATAAATTTGGCAAAAAAATAAATAAAAAATTGGTCAATCAAGAAAAACCGTGGTTCGAAGAAAATGTAGAGTTTTCCAAGAATGCTATAGACATAGGCATTTTCATCAGTATTTCACAATGACATTGAAGAATTATAAGCTAATTAATGATTATATGATTTTTATACTCTCCTGTGAAAGGATTTTCACATGGCCTACAACCTTAATTACCTATTATATTATAATTGAAAATGTGATCAAGAGATTCTCAAATTCATTTATATTTTTTTATCCCTATATAATGATAATAATTTTATTTTTCTAATCTTTTTTACATAATTAGATGTGATTGGTGCACTACTTATCATTTTTTCTCCTTTTCTTTTCATTAAAAGCATTTCTTTGTGATTACATATTGTTTTTATTTACATTTGAATTTAATTGTGGATTAGCAATTTATTTTATATATTAAATTTTGGGTTCTTTGGAGTTTATTTTTGTTTGGATAATTGTTGGCCAACTAAATTTATTTTAAATTTATCTCCACACGTGCTAGGCTTTTAAACGACATACAAAACAATACTTATAAGTAAAGTAAAATTAGTTTGAAATTATTATACAATTGATATATTACATATTATATAGACTTTGCTTGATAGGAATGTTGGATAGATATTATTTAAAACTTTTGTCTACATAAAGTAATTGTTACTTATTTCAATTTTCAGAATTTAATTTATAGTTAATAATCAATAAAAAGATGTTATGGCTATCTAATTTATATAAAAGTGAATGAAATAAACTCTTCTTTGTTGTTGTTTTGAGTAATGTATACAGGAGATAACTAATATTATCAATTTAAGATATCTCCATATAGATCCTCACAAATTTAACAATATTTGATTAATAATAATGAACATGATACTAATTTATCTATTATTTGGAACCGGTTACTACGATTACATTGCTTGAATTTAAAAGATAATAGATAATTAAAAAAATTAGTACAACAAGGACAGTGACAAAGAGGATGACTACGGACCTCCTTGGACAATCAGATGACACCCTCATTCGAATCAGATGACCTAATACGAGTTTTGCTACAGTGGGGGACTTTTTCTAGTTTTGGGGCAAGATTATGCAGAACTCCCTTTAGTCGCAACTGCTAAGGCCACCAATGCAAGAAATCTGAGGACATGGAATAATCAGATAGAGTGACCTTTCCTATCACCCCTGTGCAAAACATTACACTATTTTAATAAAAATAAATAAAAGTCAATATAAAAGAATCAAAAAGAGAATTAGTATGTATACCTACCTAGATCTTTGATGTATAATGAACAATCCCTGATAAAGCTACACATATGAAAAAATTTAAGGATTAAAAGTGGCAACCTATAATAAAAAGTTAAATCAAAATCTTATTTATTAGAAATTAGTTGTACCTTTAGCACAAAGACCCTGATGTCTTCCCCAGACGCGCTCTCCTCACCATCTTTGCAGCTCAATTGGTTGGTCATATACTCAATTTTGAAGTTGTGGAATATGGTAACATTGGGGCGGCGGTCAAGGAATTAGGGATTATGGAGTATGTGCAACACCCTTAATTTATATAGGCCGTGGTATATAAAACATTAGAATTTTCTACGAAATTTCTTAGAAATTTCTTTACCTAATATTCTTCAATCAAGTAATTTTCTATTTGTCTATTATTTTTTGTTGATATTCTTTGTAAGGTTAAAAATAAAGAAATAACTTTTTTGTTTGTTTTTTTATAGTTGTATGATAATATCAAAATAAAATATTTATTAAATTTATTATTTTAGTTAGTTATCCAAAAACACAATTACAAATGATAAATTTTTAAATTTTGTAATCAGTGCATATTTCCCACTCTCTCCGTCTCAATTCTATACAGTTTCAAAGTTACTCAAAATTGTAAAATTTTATTATATAGAAATTAACTACTCCCTTATATCCACTATCTTTTCCAGTACACTATATATACAGACAAATAATCAAATAGAAACTAAATTAAAATAAAAACTAGAAACTAATCTCAGCCCTTAGATCAATCTAATCTAAGGCCCCCCTAATGTAGTACACAGGATTAATATGCTCCATCGTACACATAATTCCAGCTTTTCTCCTCGTACACATAATTCCGGCTTTTCCCCTCCGTTTTTGATTTGATTTTCTCGTTAATCGGTGAACTTATTTGAAATCTGACTTCACTATATTTTTCTCCATCTCGTAACGATCAATTTGCATACTATATGTGCTATGTTTTGACATGATTTAAAAAAAATTATTTTAGTTTTTAGTTTTCATCATAAGGAGGTTGCTATTGGAATAGCCCCTATATATATATAATATTGAGGAGTACCATCACTTTACTCACTTTTCTTACTTTTTTTCTTAAAAATTACATTATTTTTTAATACCAAACCATTTGTATATATTTCAAAGGGACCGAGAGAGTAATATTTAAAAGTTCTACATGAATCATTCAAAATCTGAACTTTTAAAACTAATTTACTTATTTTTTATGGAATATGTATTTCTAAATACTTAAGTTAACAATTTATAGGAGTAAAGAATTGGTACTAAATACAACAATTTTTTTTCACCCACATTATGTAATTTATAAAAAATAGCTTAGTGCAAAATATATATTATATTATATAATTTCAAATAATATATTAGTGTTTTTCCAAAAAATAAAATGGTGTAATACAAAAATGATCAAAATAGGCTATTTATGACCATCTTCAACAATATTTCTTGTGAAGTTGGTTGGTTACATTGTGATGGGATATAATTGATGAAAATATTTATTTGTTTGTGTATAAACATGAACAAGACCAACAAAACAAAGTTAAAACCGACCACCGTGGACATCGTAGTCAAGCGTGACATGTGGCACATACATGCCAAGTAGGAAAAACTGGGACCAAGCAAAGGTGAATTATAGATTTAAAAGTAACCAAAAACTTGGTCGGTTATCAAACGTTATTAAAAATCCAGGTAGCTGCCATGTAAATGGTGGGGCCAATACTCAAGAAAATGAAAAAGTTATTTACGACCTTTTTGATCGGTAATGACCATTATCATAGATAGAAAAGTCATTTCCGACTCAGACTTAAGTTAATATTGGTGACATTAATACAAACACGTATTTAGAAAGTACACAAGTGAGATATAGACATTTTGGACATCGTTTCTCAATGATATAGAAGAAAATTTAATATAAAATTAATAACATCATAAGTTATACTCTAATTAATGATTATATGATTTCTAAGTTCTCCTCTAAAATGATTTTCCATGGCCTCCAACCTTAATTACCTATTATATTATAATCACAAAATATGCTCAAAAGATTATAAAATTCATTTATATTCTTTTTGGCCCTTTTTTATTAAAAGCATTTACTTATGACCTATTGTTTCTCTTTTTGTTTTAATTACAAGTATTATTAGTGACTACATATGGTTTTTTATTACATTTGAACATAGTTGTGGATTAGTTTTTTTTTTTTTTTGAAGTTCGCTTCTTCCGGTTTTTCCATCATCCAAGTCATCTCTGCATTCTTGTTAAATTGCGCTTCTAATTTACTCTCACGATTATTTACCTTTGTACCTAATTCTTGCACATGTTGTTTAGTAGAAACCTTAGTTGACATCGAAACCAGCTAAGTACCTTTCCACTAGCCAGTTTGGTGTGTGGCTCTTTCCATCAAAATCTGACTGCATTTGTCCATCTTTGACTGTAGCTTTTTCACATTGCAGCCAGCTCCTCGTTATTGGTAGTGTTACCTTCTGTGTTTTTCGAGTTTCGTGGTGGTTTACTGGTGGACATGATGTAGTTGTGTAGAAATCCTTGGCAATTTTCCACAGACGGCGCCAATTGTTTTTACCAAATTTATGTGTGTTAATGCTAAGAATATATTTATAAGTTTTTAATGAAAGAGCTAGGATTATAACCGTAATGAAAATAGCAAGTAAAAAACACCAGGATTTGGTAACGCGGAAAATCCTGTAAAGGATAAAAACCGCGGGTAGGATTTGTAGCCCAACCTAAAAGAGATCCACTATATCAAAATCACGTAGGTGAATTACAATGTAAGAAGTAGTGTATTTTTGTGTTCTACTAGAAGACTTGCTCTAGTCTATGTATTTTCTACAATTTATCCCCCTCTAATCTTCCTGCCCTTGTCTCTCTTTTTTACTGTCTTCTTAGCAAGTACATATCTTATTGTCTCCATGCGTACTACTAGAGCAAAAGTTTCTGTAAAATCGATTTCCGGTTGCTGAGAAGTACTCCTTAGCTACTAATCTTGCTTTGTGCTTTTGGACTGTTCCATCTTTATTATTTTGTCTTATAGACCCACTTCAGTCCTCTGACATCTTTATTTTATGGAGGATCAACAAGTCTCCATGTATGATTCTTCTCTATTGTTGTAATCTCATCATCTATTGCTTTTCTCGATGTTCCTTCTTTTGCAGCATCCTTAAATTTTTTGGTTCACATGTAAAGAATGCCACATTATAAGAATGTAAATATCTTGAATTGAACGATGTCTGAGTACTTCTGTATATGTAGTATCTTCAATTGTGAATCTTGATCCTTCTTCTGGTATGACAACATCTTCCAAAGTTTCTGGGAAATTGTTGCACATTCTGAAGTGATGATTGAGATGTATTATTTTGAAAGTTCCATTTCTTTTCATCAAAAATTACATCTTTGGAGATCACAAATTTCTTGGTGGCAGGACTAAAAAGACGATAGCCTTTTATTCTTCACTGTAGCCAAGAAAAAGCAGCTTCTCACCTTTCTCATCAAATTTCTCTCTATGTTGTGCAGGAATATGAGAATATGCAATGCATCCAAATACTTTGAGTTGATGTACTTCTGGTTTCTGCCTACGCCAAGCTTCGTAAGGTGATTTATTAAACACTGCCTTTATTGGAGAGATATTCAGAAGGTAGATAGCTGTATTAACAGCTTCTGCCCAGAAAATATTTGACAATCCTTTTTCTTTAAACATGCTTCTGGCCATTTCCACAATTGTTCGATTCTTCCATTCTGTGACGCCATTTTACTGAGGACTATATCTTACCGTTAGCTGCCTCCTTATGCCTTTTTCTTTACAATAACTAAGAAAAGTTTGAGATATACACTCTCCACCGCGATCAGTTTTGAGAGTTTTTATTTTAAATTTACTTGGATTTTCGACCAGCACCTTGAACTGGATAAAAGAGTTAAATGCCTCATATATTTGCTTCAAGAAATATACCCACATCATTCTTCTGTAGTCATCCACGAATAGGAGAAAGTATTTGGTGCCATTGATGGAAGGAGTCCTTGATTCGCATATATCTGAATGAACTAGTTCGACCGGAGCCCTTGCTCTCCAAGCAGTTTTGGGAAAAGGCAATCTGTGCATTTTCCCATATATACAACCTTCACAAACTTCACTGTTTTTGAGATGGAAGGCAGACCTATGACCATATTTTTCTTTTAATAACTTCAGTCCTTAAAGTTAAGATGCCCGTACCTTAGATGCCATGAAAAAGAATCATCGTTCTTCACAACTTTTAAAGCAACGTCACCTTCCAATGGCATTATTAAATGAAAAGTTTTGTTTGGAATAATTCTAACTCTTGCCACTGTGAATTTCTTTTTCAATCAAAAGTAACACAATGATCTTCATCAGAATTTATGGAAAAACCTCTTTGCATCAATTTCCAATACTCAATAGATTTTGAGTTAATTCAAATAATGAACATCAGTAATGTTTAAAGACTTACCTTCTTTAGAATAAAAGGTAATGATCCCTTTGCCTTCAATTTTCAACATTTTCCCATCTCCGATCTTTACTTTAGATTTATATCTTTTATCAAGTTCTGAAAAAAGCTCCTTTTTGCCCGTCATGTGATTGCTACAAGCGCTATCAATATACCACTCCTTTTGATGTACTGGCTGGTCATTCATATATGAAAATGTCACTTGTGGCTCTTTATCTCCTCTGAAAAATTTGCATTTCCTTGAGTTCTGTTTTGGAACCAGAGTCTCTCTGAGAATGGTTAGAAACTTTGCACCTTTTGCATCGGAATTTGCAATTTTCGACTCATGATTTGATCGCTAGCAAATGATATATTTG
>NW_027417440.1:0-4540 GCF_009905375.1 Apium graveolens
TTTTTGTGCATATATGTGCAGTGTGCTCTCTTGATTCTCTGGTTGCCGCCGTCCTTCACGGTTTTCCGGTGAGGATGGCGGCTCGTGGCCGTTACCTTGCTGTGATTGTGTGGTTCGAATTTTTCTTGTGGGTTATTCGAGTTGCTTGTTTAATTATTTCTCTGAAATAAATTCGAATGAAATTTGTGATTAATCGAATTATTGGTGTTAATTATTCATAAAATTTATCGGTGAGGTCCGTGATTGGAATCCTGATTTGGGGAACCTCCGGATTTTTACCGCCGTCCGCGATGAATTTTGATGAGCGGACGGTGGACTATGATGATGCGATCTAAGTCCTATGATTTAAAAATATAAAATACAAATTAAAACATAAAAATGCCGGTATTAATTGATAATTGTTTTAAATTGATAATTGAGAATTTTGGACTGATATTGATGGTTGAAATCGGTGGTTGGAAATTGGATTGTGATTGGTTGTAATTGACTTGTTTAACGTCGAATTATTTCGACGGGTAGTCCGATAAACAAAGGAGGCGCTGCCCGATTTCCGGGAAATCAAACTACGGAAATACGGGAGCGTAACTGGCAATTATCGGGATGTCGAACGAATATGTATAAATATATATAAATATTTTATGCGAAACCTGATTGTATGTTGTGATGAAATGTTTTTCCAAAACCAATAACCCTAATTTCGTACAATGAGGAGTATACGTATTTTCTGAAAATGAACACTGAACTGACTTTCGAGAACATGAACCCTAATTGATACGTGAATTATAATATTGAGTATGTTGCGAGTCGGGTTTTGTTAACGTCCGAGTAGATTGTAGCAAGGATATGTCAAGCATAATCGAATGTCTAAATTAGGGTATTTCGACTCTGTAGGTTCTAGTCGGAAGGCCCAAGAGTTGGCATTGATCTAATGATACCCTAGTGGACAGTCGACGAGCTCAATAAGGTTCCAATCGAAGGACCTGAGTGTTGAAGTCGAATCCAGGATAATCTAGTGGTTAGACGTTAAAGCCTGAGCGTCCGTGTTGGCTCAAGGTCAATCGATAATATTTGTAAAGCTCTGCACGGCAAGTACCCCTGAACAAATCTTTTACAATTCAGTAATATATGAATAATTATTGATTTAAATTTATGTACTGGAACAGAACGATTTAAGTTATGTATCCCTTGGGTTTCAAATTGTTTTGTTAACTTGTGTTTTGGGGGAAAAGTAACTTCTGAAAATACCTATCTCTAAACTTTGAATAAAATGAAAATGTTTTGGAAAGTGTGTTGTGATAGAATTATTGTGAAAATAGATAGGTAAGTGGTTTGGAAAACTGGATAAAACTGATCAGATAATTGGATGAGTGTGCGCAAGGGCCCGTACCGGCCAGGAAGGAAGATAGCGTAAGAGGCAAAGTGGTTGCGCACCCTATTATAACCACCAGCCCAGCGTGGCAGGGACCTAGCTAGTCTCTAAGTTCCAGAACAAGTTTTCATAGGATAGCCAAGATAGAGTTATCCTATGGAGATAGCCTGATCAGCTGTGTCACCAAGGATCATCCAGTACTTTTATATCTGAGCAAGTGATTTTGAGGTTCCCGGGGAGGAACAAGTGATTTTATAGGTCCTGTGATGGGATGGGTTTTGTTAGGTCACACACACACTGTAGAAGGGGGTTGAATACAGTGTATATCACAATCAAATCGAATTCAAATAACACAAGTAACAGAAAACAGATTTTATCCAATGCAATAAACTGTTACAATATAGAACTGTTCTCTCTCAGTGATGAACAAATATCACGCGAGCTGCTAGGGTTATAATGAATAATTTTCTCGATAATGATAACACTTATACTGTAAACCCTATGTCTGTGTTTATATATTACACAGTTACAAGATAATCGCTAATTGATATGGAATATAATTCTGCTTCCTAAAATATATCAATCAGTTATCTTTTCTTCCAAGTATTCCATTCTTCATATAATTCCTTCTTCATGCATATCTCTTCTTACGTTTGTCTTGATCTTCTTTCCTTTCAATCAGCCGCCTTCCTTATCTGAAAGTTTCCTTTAAGTCCTGATATTACCTTAAGTACTGATCACTTAAGTTCTGACTTCAGTATAAGTGCTGATTTCAGTTAAGTATTGATTTGTCCTGTTTAAGTAAGATCTGAAAACTAAACATAAATCATATTAGACATGACATTATCAAATATATCTAACAATCTCCCCCAACTTGTAAATTAGCATAATATACAAGTTTAACAGATATTTGATGATGTCAAAAACATTAAGTACAAATGCATGAGAAATTGACTAGATAACTACAACTTATAGTCCTTAAAGCTTTACCAACTTTAACTTCTGATAACAACTTCAATCTGTATACATATCAGAATTTGAACAGTTGTGGCTTCACTTTCTCATCTCTTTGATGTCAGGAGTTGTTCTGAGATAGTTCTTTAACAAACATCTCTCAGCATATCTGACTTCATCAATCATCCTCCTTTTAGCATCTTTGAGTTCTGCAGTATCTTCACCAGTTTGGAAGATAGCATATCTGAGATCATTAATTTTTGCTTTTCTCAACTCCTGATCTAGTCTTATGACATAGGCTTTGTCAGACTCTAGATTAAATTCAAGTCCCTTAATACCAAGATATGTTCTGATCTGTGCAGTATTAGGCTTCATATCAACAATATCACCCTTGTGAGCTCTGTACTTTGGACAGTATGTGCTGTCAGACTTTACAGAATAAAGCCTTTTATGTCTCTGAATTTGAGTCTTCAAATAGTTTGCAGCACTTTCTGTTATTCTGTCATTCACTTGAAGTAAGAATAAAACATGTTCTAGTTCTTCAAAATACTTCAGTGGTATAGCATTTTCCCTTATATGGTAAACCCTATCATCTGTCATGAAATATAACAAGATGTGTTCTTTCAAGAAGGTATGATACATCTGTACAGATTCTAGTTGATTCAATCTTTCAGGAGTTGCTCCAACACCTGGTTCACTTAAGGAAGTTGTATCATTGGTTGTGTTCTGCACTCTTCTTTCATCAGCACTACCCAATCCAGATTTATCTCTTGCTTCCTTTCCAGTAACCACTATTGCTTCAAAACCACTTGCTGCAGTCTTCAAAGGTTGAGTCTGTTTGGCTTTAGTGAATCCTGGTAGGAGTAACTTTGAGGATTTAACATGAGCAATGTCAGAGGTTTCCTTTGATGTATCTTCTGATATCAAGTCAACTTGATCTATGTCAGAGGTTTCTTGCTTCATGGTTATATCAGAACTAACTATATATTGACTCTGAACAACTTGAGCCATGTCAGAGGTTGTCTTAGAAATCTTCCTTGAAGTCAGAGTAAGATCAGCATCTTCAACAGAAATTTCTTCATCCACAGGAGGCACATAAACCTTTATAGGTTCACCAACTTTTTCTTTGCCCTTGGACCTTGGATCTATCTGCAATTGTGATTTGGCCTTGGTTTCCACAGGATTTGTCCTTTCTTTTATCACAATGCCTTTAGCCGTAGGAAGTATCTTTTTACCAACAGAAGCTTCAGATTTGGAGTTGACTTTTTCTGACTTAAATCTAGCTTCTTCTTCCATTAGACTTTCAAAGTCCATTCCTGGATTTTCTTTCAGAAATAACTGTTTTGAAATTTCTTCATCAAGATCCAAAAGTTCATTAGAACTTATCCTTTTACCAGTATCAGAAGTTATTCTTCTCCTAGTATCAGAACTTGTTCTATGACTTGTAGTTCCAGCTCTTCTTGATGAAAGACCTCTACCTTGACCATGACCTCCACCCATTCCAGAGTTTCCCGGGTCATCTTTTCCATCATCCTTTCCCTTCAGTGTCTTGATAGGTTTGTATTTGGACTTAATTACTTTCTCCCCCTTTTTGGCATCAGCGGGTAAAAGAAGAGAGACAAGCAATTCCACTGAGGATTGGATTTCATTGAATTGAGATTGCTGAGAAGCTTGATTTTTCAAAATTTCATCAATCTGAGATTGTTGCTTCTCTTTGGTTTTCTCAATGTAGCAACTCTGTCAAGGTAGTTTTGAAAAAGCTTTGTTTCTTTTCAAGTTTCTAGTTTTTTCTTGCTTGAGTAAACTTCTTGAATTTTATGCACCTCGGCATTTGAGTTTGACCTTGAAGATGTCTATACTCAAGCATAACTCTCAACTGTGTTTTGAAATCATCATTAACTACATCTCATCAGCTTTTGCCAAGTGATCAACAAAATCTTTTCAGAAGGAATACAACTGATTGAGTTCCATTCCTTAGTCCACTCCTGTCCTCTAGGGATTTCACTCCAAGGTACTGGTGCATCTCCTCGAACAAACTTTTTAACCTAGTTCCGCTTTTGAAGTACTTGTAGAGGTGAATGGCCAGAAGGACCAGCTTCATCGCATCTGTATTTGTAGCCATCACCAGTATCATCAGCATTTGCATTTGTAGCAGCATCACCATATCATCAGCATTTGCAGCATCATAACTTACAGAGTCACATCCCCTGATAAAAG